>NW_016157365.1:157494-160312 GCF_001687245.7 Rhagoletis zephyria | reverse complement strand
GTGTTTAGTTATTCACATCGTGTTTTTACATATTCGTAATTTAAATTTGTTTAATAAAATCAATTGGTGGTAGTTCATGATTGTGTGTGGATTAATATCACAACACTGAGGATTTGGCAATAACCTTTTTCATCTATTAAAAAACAACACTTACGGGGCAATGTTTATTGTAAGAACAACATTTTTTTCTATGAATCGACATACTTTAAGCATTGTTGACGCTATTTCCATTTGAATGAGGAAATAGCGTCAATGACTTTATTTCCAAATTTTTGTTGACTTTATTTCGCTTTTGAAAAGGTAATAATGTCAATTGACTTTATTTCGCACCAGGGTGGGAAATAAAGTCAATTGACCTTATTTCCATTGACCTTATTACCTGTCACCTATCATGGTGCCAACATACTTTATTGTTGCTTCCCTACAGTGAAAAATTATCAATTTTTAAAACTAACCAACTTATAGTTAGCTTTTTGACGAGATTTCGATTAATACCTCACTTTTAATTAGCTATGACAAAACCAACTTAAAGTGAATTGTAAAGTCGTGCAGGAGTCATGCAGACGCAATCGGGAGTTGGTTTTCTTTACAAGTTTCTATTAAATATCCTCATACAAAAATTACTTTCAATACACTTTTTTTCTGAACTTCGCAGATTCTTTTTCATATTCAGGACAAATAAAAGGAAGATCGAAATTTTATACTATCATACTAAAGTTATGTCTGACGGTGTTCTAATATGGGGCCACCCAGAGCAGAATATGTAAACAAATATGAAATGTAATAAAATAAAGTAAATAAATAAGTAAATAAAAAAGTAAAAAAACAAAAAAATATTTTGTTTTTCTTATTGATATTTTATGTCCAAAAGTAGTTAGTTACAAGTTAGTTGACATGTAATGCAGAGGTATCCAGGTCTGACTTTTTTGCGGCCATCGCCCCACAAAAGTAGTTAGCTTTTTTCGAACAAAATACACAGTTAATAGTTAGCACTAGTGTTCGCGTAAACAGACTAAAGTTAGGTATAAGCTAACGACGTCACTCTCTGCAGGGTTATTATTGCTCTGAGACAGGATTGTGAGAGAGTGAGTAGGACATTAAAAACAGGAGTTTCACATATATAGACATCAAAATATAATTAAATAGTGGAATTGTTAAAAACTTAAAAAGCGACCGGCTTGTTCGATATAAATTAATGGTGTTTTCTTTTTTTCGAAATAATGTTGGCCTCTTTTTTTCGGGCCTTTCACAGCTTCACGTGCTCATTTCTCAAAATATTGCCCTCCGACTAAGCAAAATACTTTATACTAATATAGCCATTTTTCAGGACGAAAAGTAACATAGTGCAAATGTTGCAATGTAAGGCAAAATCTTTTAATAAAAAAGAAAACGCTATAAGTTTTTAATTAATCTCTTTTTGATATTTAAGTATTTAATATAAATATGACTTCTTCATGACAGTACTTTTTGTTAAGCAAAAATAATTTGTAATCAATTTACCAGTCTCTGTTTTTATGATTTATTTAACGAGTGGTGTAAAGCTTTGCTACGTATAACCTTTATTAACTAAAGAAAAAAAATATGATTTTACTTTCTACTTGCAATTTCTTTAAATAAAACATGTAAATTTAAGTTGAAACATTATAGCCGTTTTTAGCCGCTTTTTGTTGCCAATATAGCCGGTCGCCCCAAAAAGTTCTGGCAACACTGCTCCACATAGCGCATGTAATCTGGCGTGCTCATCAGCTGTCTTTGAGCTGTCATTTTATTCTGTATTTTTATAATTATAAGCTTTTATTTAACTTGGTCATCCCGCGGAAATCGCGGAAATTTCCAATCGATTTTAAACTAACTTCCCGACAAGTTAGAGACTTGAAATTTTCAGCATAGTTCCAATCACGATTACAATGCAATTTAATATATAAATGAATTCCCCATATGGTCCAGGGGTCTTGATTCAAAGGCGGTAAGTAAAATTTGTGGCTAACAGAGCGTAATTTGCCAAAGAACGTAAAACCACTATAAAATTGTTAAACCTGCCGGCGATAGTGTAGCAAAGCTATTTGTGGCAAATTCTAGATATCAACTTTTACGATCGCAAAAATCACAATTTTATTTCCAAAAGAGAACTTGTTCTACAAGCGCGTGTCGATTCCGATCTGCTTTTTTTCCAGAAAATTCTCTATCTATGAGGAAAGGCGAGAGAAAAAAAATAGCCGAGAAGGAAAAAGGAAAAGGAATGTGATAGGCAGGGCTGCAGTCAGGATTGTCAATCACACCAACGGATTGCCAATCACACAACAGGGTTGCATTCGAGGTTAGAGATGGAAAGGTGTTAACAACTCGGCCAATCTGACATTTGATCGACCTCGATCAGAAGCTTAATTTAACAACATTACTTAACTATTGTTATTTAAATACTTGGATGAAATATCACCTATAGTTAAAAGGTCTTAGTTTAGGTTAGGGTATTGCTTTGCTCTTCGACAGGTCCAGCCTCCATATTTTGCTCAAGCCACCCACGCATTCTATTGGCCTCAACCACTCCATCATATGGGATTTGAGTTAACTGGCAATTTTCTACGTCCTTGATAACGTATCTATCATTCCCGAGGATTTTGTGCACGACGTAGGGTCCCTTGTATTTAGGGATGAGTTTTTTGTTAGTGCCAGTGGTAGTGTCTACATTTCTTATTACGACGAAGTCACCGACATTGTACTTCTTAGCTCTCACGCAATGTCTTAGAGAATATTCTTGACTACGTTCTTGGGAGCTTTGGATTGCATCAGCGGCATCGCGCCGGATTGTTTGCAGATC
>NW_016157365.1:153478-156192 GCF_001687245.7 Rhagoletis zephyria | reverse complement strand
TTAATACCAACGATATGGTAGCAGATATATTTACAAAAAATTTAACCAAAATTAAACATGTAAAGTTTACTGAGCAACTTGGTCTTTACTAGCACCTTATTATTTTTGCTATTATGTACTATTTATGTATATTTCGATACATTTGTAAACGATATGCTTGCGTTGAGAAGGAGTGTTGGAAGTTTGTCTGGCATGTGTAGCTCCAACGCAATTATTTCGTATACAAGTATAACTGCAACTATGTATATACATTTTAAAGCAGTTACTCTCTTCCCATAACTTTTGCTGTACATATGTTAAACTAGTTTTTAGTTCCTGAATAAACGTCATTGAAGACAGTTCGGTCCCGAGTTTTACTGTGGATACTTTAATAACTGGATAAGTATCAAGAATTACAAATAGGTGGCGAGTCCTCTCGGAGTTAATGCCTATTCAGATAATCTTAAAATCCCAACCATTATCTGTGTACCAAGAACCCTATATATATATATACATATACATGAATTGTTCGTTTAACGTAATAAGCAGGGAACGGATTTTTAGGACCTAAAAACCTATAAAAAAAGGCAAAATAAAATAACGAAATAGGCTGGAAAAGGCAAAATAAAATAGCGAAAAAGGCAGGAAAAGGCGCTAGGTATTGCAAAAAAGGCAAAAAAAGGAAAAACAAAATAGTGAAAAAGGCAGGAAAAGGCACTAGGTATTGCAAAAAAAGCAAAATAAGGCACTAAAAAAATACAGCAAATACGAAGAACAATCAAAGAATACATTTATTTTAGAAATTTTTATATTACAAGTAAAAAGAGAAAAACTAGGAACTAGTTTCATTTTATGAGAAATTTGTACTTTGAATCTTTGACTATTTTATACTTTCGAGTTTCTAACTCATAAAATTTTAATCTGTATAGTTGTAGTAACATTGAACCACAAGATGCATTTTGAAGTTTTCTGACAGCATTTTCATTCGATTTTCGCGAAGAAAAGCCTTGAATGTACTAAATATGCGCTCGACGTAAGTTGATACAAATGGAGCCCAATTTAAATATGGAACGTTTGAAACGTTCATATTATCAGGAATAAGGGCGTCTTCTTCGCCCTTTACAATTTTATCCACACCCCTTATTGTCTCCAAGCCTACGTTAGCTGAGAAAACGGCTTTTCCAACACCAATTTGGCAAGAGGTCCCTGCGCTTCTATAAGCCGCATGGGCATGTGTATATTTTTTAATCTTAAAAAAAAAAATGTAAATGCTACAATGACTTGTTTAAAGGCAGAAAGGCAAAAAAAGGCAAATATCTTAAAAAAGGCAAAAAAAAGGCAAAAAAAGGCCACATCAAATGTGTATATATGGAATCAGGGAAAGCTAAATCGTGGACATTCTTAATCGAATATACTCTATCTCTTTAGCAGAAAAAAGGCAATTTCCATGAAATCCGTTCCCTGGTAATAAGATATCAGCGCTTTTTTGATACAGTTTACTTCTATTTGACTCGTAGATCATGGATTCGAAGTCTTGCCCCTGGTTGACATATTTCAGATAATATTTTATATGACCAAGAAATTAATACAATAAAAAGATCACTCGTTTTACGGGCATATCGCCGGGTCGCTGCGTACCAGTTGCGATAATCGGGCAGGTTCTGTAATTCACTTCCGAGTGAATATCAACCCCAGCCAATTTGAATTCAAAGCGATTTTGATTGAAATTCACTCGAAAGTGAATTGCAGAACCTGCCTGAATATGATAGAGCTTAAATTATTTAAAAAGAACGCTGACGTTTTTTTGTCATGTGTTGTTCGCTATCTCGAAAATAATTTTCAGAGTACTAACAACAAATTTGAATAATCGAATGGCTTTTGCCTATAACATACAATTCTTTTTATAAGCTTTTATTTAACTTGGTCATCCCGCGGAAATCGCGGAAATTTCCAATCGATTTTAAACTAACTTCCCGACAAGTTAGAGACTTGAAATTTTCAGCATAGTTCCAATCACGATGACAATGCAAGTTAATATATAAATGAATTCCCCATATGGTCCAGGGGTCTTGATTCAAAGGCGGTCAAAAAATAGTAAAATTTATGGCTAACAGAACGTAATTTGTCAAAAAACGTAAAACCACTATAAAATTGATAAGCCTGCCGGCGATAGTGTAGCAAAGCTATTTGTGGCAAATTCTAGATATCAACCTAGTCTAGATATGAACCTCGTTGTAGGAATTAGAAGACCCCAGATGTCGCCCCGCCAGAAGAAGTTAAATATTGCGCCTAAATATCTGCACTGTTTACATATGCTACAGCGGTAATGGGCGACACGCCATTTCTTTAAATAAAATTAACTGCTACTAATGTACATATGTATGTTTATACAAAACGTAAGCAAACATTTTGCTTGCAGTCTTCTGTTCTCTTTCATTGCAAGTTGAATTATTTTAATATCTATTGCAAAATTTTGAACATAAAATAAAATAACACTCTTTAATATACAACGCTTTTATAAGTGGACTAAAAATTATAAAATAAAATAATGTATCAAAGGAATAAAATGAAGTAGTGTAACAAAAGATTTTTTAGCAAGAAAATTTTGTCAAAGCTGCACTAAAATGATTAAAATAAAATAAGTTAAGGTCTCGTTAAAGTTACTAAAAGCCATTTAGTGAAAGGAGTTATTCAAACTCTAATGAAAATTACTAACAATTTGTACTAATTTACTT
>NW_016157365.1:146412-153453 GCF_001687245.7 Rhagoletis zephyria | reverse complement strand
ATTTAGTGAAAGGAGTTATTCAAACTCTAATGAAAATTACTAACAATTTGTACTAATTTAGTTCGTTTTTAAAAAAGCTTGTCGCGCGAATAGCAAACCGGCATTCACATATCTGCATACGTATGTACATATATGTACATACCTAACCAATTATGCATGTACGCTGAATTCGCCGACAAGCTTTTTTAAAAACGAAGTAAATTAGTACAAATTGTTAGTAATTTTCATTAGAGTTTGAATAACTCCTTTCACTAAATGGCTTTTAGTAACTTTAACGAGACCTTAACTTATTTTATTTTATTAATTTTACTGCAGTTTTGACAAAATTTTCTTGCTAAAAAATCATTTGTTACACTACTTCATTTTATTCCCTTGATTGTACAGGTTAAATAAAAGCTTGTTTTTAAAAAATGTTTTTTTCACATTATTTTATTTCACAATTTACAAACATTAGCTCTGATCCAGTACTCCATGAACTTACAGGGTTTACAAGAACTTGCTGGAAAGTTACAGGAAAAATGAACCCGTACTCCAAGTTCCTCGAAAATCCTGTAAATGAGAGCGATTTTTGGACAGTTGTGTAGAGAATGAAGTTGCAAGATTTACCCGAACTTCTTGTTCTGGTAATATCATGAAAGTGACGTTTTTACAGGAAAAATGCTTTTTTTGTTCCCGTTTTTTTTGTTGTTACTCACTTTTTACTCTCACTTTAGAGAATAATTTTGCTGTTTGACATTTTTGCAGGATTTTACACGAAAAGTATTGAATCGGAGATAGATAAATACTCTTTCTCGCGAGTTCTTAGTCTTTCAAAGTTTTTGCGTAGTTAGAAAAATTAACTTAAGCCTTGAGGAAATATAGATGAAGTACTTAAATAGTGGTACTTTTCCTCAGCTTAAAAAATATGTATTTTTTCTTTCAGTACCACACTCGAACGAAGCAACTGAGAGGATCTTTAGCAAAAAGTTTGCTTCCTGGCGCAAACAGAGAAACCGCTTCTAATTAAAAATTTGGGTAGGCTTTAGCAATCACTTTAATTTAACTTTTATTGACTTGTAAATTACATTGCGCCGACGCAGAAAGGAATTCTTGTTCCAGAAGTACTGCGGATGGTGTAATAATTTATACACTTTCAAATTATTATTTACCCCCTCTTAGTCTACACCTCTTCAATTAAGTAAAAGCATAACGGGATAGTTTTGCAGTTACTTATTTGCATTCATTTACTTATTAACAAGCTCGAAGGTGAAATACATTCCTAAAAAAGATATGTTTTATAACATGGACTTTACTGAAAATGGTAATATACATAATTTAAATATTAAAAATATATGCTGATTTCCATTTTTATATTCAGAAGATGAACTTCCATCGACGAGCGCTGGAAATCGGCATTCTAACGTGCTTTCTGCCGCTGAAGCATCACAAATGTGGAATTTGGTTAGGGTATTTTTGGAATTGGGCAC
This sequence comes from Rhagoletis zephyria, assembly GCF_001687245.7. Taxonomy (NCBI): domain Eukaryota; kingdom Metazoa; phylum Arthropoda; class Insecta; order Diptera; family Tephritidae; genus Rhagoletis; species Rhagoletis zephyria. The sequence goes on along the minus strand of NW_016157365.1, from coordinate 151,987 downwards.
CCGCGAGCAGTGTATTGAATTTTGCGAAGCAAATGGCTTATTGTTACGCTCGCGGTTGTGCCCCATTCACAAGATCCCCATGAGAGTGAATTTTTCGGTAAACAATACCACAGGCAGCTTTCGCTGCAATAAGGGGTCAAGTCGAAGCAAGGCCCGGATTTCGCGAACAGCAGGGACCTGGTTCGAAAACTCAAAACTTTCGATGCCACAGACGTTTTTTTTTTTAATGTATGCCTATGCCCAGCATTAGTCACAAGCTGCCGGGAGGCTCGAAAATTATTTAAAGGAGAGCACATTTTCGAGCTCTACTATAACCGACTGGTACAACTACTGCCGACAGGCACTAGTATTATATGAGATCGATTAGGTGGAGAGAGGTAAAATTGGAGGTCCGGGGAAGATCGTTCAGATCGAAGAATCGAAATTCGGAAAGCGAAAGTATAACAAGGGTATGTTGTCATTATCTATTGCTTTTTATTTCAATGAAATAAGTACTATTACTATTTTTATATTTTAGGACGAAGAGTCAAGGGTCACTGGGTCCTTGGTATGGTGGAAGATGGGAGCGACGACCTTGGGTTAGAGGTATGACCGGACAATGTGCGGTCCGCAGAGGTGCTCATACCCCTGATCAAAAAGCATGTGATTCAGGGTACAATCATTTGTACGGATTTTTGGCGCGAGTATGACTGCCTTTATGATTACGGGTATGAGCATCGCAAGGCCAACCATAGCGACCCAGACAACCCATTCGTAGCGCCAGACGGGACCCACACCCAACGCATTGAATCCCAATGGAGGGTTGTTAAACGATTCTTCTCCAAGGAGAATTATAATAACCCTTCCAATTTTACCGATCTATCTCCTCTTTGTGTTCATGCGGCGCAGAAGAATCGCTCATATATTGGATGCAATAAAGTATACTTACAAGCCATAATTGTTATGTTTTTTGAATTCTACGTAGGGAGGGTTATAATCCTTCGGCCACACACGCAGAAAGGTGTTCTCTGCAAAAGGTGTTCAGCCCCCCCCTTCTTCGGCAACACAGAAAGGAGAATTCTACTAAGTGAAAATTCTGGCAGCACCAAGTTTTATGTTATTTTGCTATCTTATTCATCGTTTATATGAAAACTTTAACAATAAATTATATGAGAACTATAGAGTTGCTACAAAAAAGGGGGGCATTTTTGAAAACAGGGGGTCCTATTATACCCCCCCTCATCCTCTCTTTTTCTATAATTTATCGTCTACTAAAATTTTCCCAAAAATTTTTAAAGAGAACTTCAAACTAAAATGTACAGAATTCTTTGACTATATAAACACTGAAGATGGAAATTACCTCATTATTGCTATTCAAAAATGTCATAAATATAAAAAAAATGTTTGGCTTCCGCGTACAATGATGTGTGCACTCATGATAAAATTAATAAAAACTATATTTTATTTATATACCAAAATATTGTTAAAAACAAGTTCTCTGGCGTTTTAAAATAATATCTGTTACTTAAATTCATAATTCTGCTTTGAATAAAAATGCACTGAAAAGTACTGATTTTTTTAGCAGTCTAAAAAACTTATAATATTCCTCCTTGGCTTTCAGGAAAACTTTGATGAAGTACCCGTTGGGTATTCTGTCCCTATTGATTGGGTGAACCGCCCACCGACGGATTCTTCTTGATTGCTGCCGTCGTTTGTAGATTCGGAGAGCGTTTAGGAATAAGAAGTCAAGAAAAGACTCTGCATCCATGTTTCCGAAAATTTATTTTGAACACCACCAAAAGAATCACTGATTGCTGAAATTTATTTGTTCATACGCTAATCGGTATTTTACTACTATTAAAAAATATTTTTTAAAAACAAGCTTTTATTTAACCTGTACAGTCAAAGGAATAAAATGAAGTAGTGTAACAAAAGATTTTTTAGCAAGAAAATTTTGTCAAAACTGCACTAAAATGAATAAAATAAAATAAGTTAAGGTCTCGTTAAAGTTACTAAAAGCCATTTAGTGAAAGGAGTTATTCAAACTCTAATGAAAATTACTAACAATTTGTACTAATTTACTTCGTTTTTAAAAAGGCTTGTCGGCGAATTCAGCGTACATGCATAATTGGTTAGGTATGTACATATATGTATGTATGCAGATATGTAAATGTCGGTTTGCTATTCGCGCGACAAGCTCTTTTAAAAACGAAGTAAATTAGTACAAATTGTTAGTAATTTTCATTAGAGTTTGAATAACTCCTTTCACTAAATGGCTTTTAGTAACTTTAACGAGACCTTTACTTATTTTATTTTATTCATTTTAGTGCAGTTTTGACAAAATTTTCTTGCTAAAAAATCTTTTGTTACACTACTTCATTTTATTCCTTTGATTGTACAGGTTAAATAAAAGCTTGTTTTTAAAAAAATATTTTTTTTACATTTTGTTATTTTATTTTCTTGCCATGTAAAAATGCAGCTAAAAATGTGGTGTTTACATATAATTACTCTGATACTACTGGGTAACATTCCATTAATTACACACCTGTCTGGGACAGTTAGAATGGGCCTAGTGCCCGAAAATATGTTCTCGAAAAGAGACTAGTAAAATTCAAAATGGTGGATCTAAAATGGCGATCCATTTTTTTAAAATATGGTTGGATTTATTCGAAAATCGGCATTCGAGTTTTTGGGGTCGCCGATTACGAATCAGAAGTCAATTAAAAAAAATGGTTGGATTTGTTTGAGACTCTTAACCGCCATTTTGAATTTTGAAAATCTGACATCAGATTCGTAATCAGCAACCCCAGAAACCCTCTGGAAACGAGTTTCAACCCTTGACAATATTTAAAACGTTCAGTATCAACGTTTTAATTTTAGTAATTTTTTTTAATTTAATTCTCATATTGGATCCGTCATTTTGAATTAAAAAAAATAGACTTCAGATTCGTAATTTAGGACCCTAAAACTCTCGAGTGCCGGTTTTTGAACAAATCCAACCAATAAAAAAAATGGATCACCATTTTGGATCCACCATTTTGAATTTTGAAAAATTGACTCCAGATTCCTAATTAGCAGCCCCAGAAACCCTCTGGTAACAAGTTCCAACCCATGACAACGCGTAAATCGTTCAATATCAACGTTTTACTTTTACTAGTCTCTTTTCGAGAGCATATCTTCGGCACTAGGCCCATTCTAACTGTCCAAGACAGGTATGTAGTTAAGGGAATGTTCGCCAATAACACCACAGTAATTATATGTAAAAACCACATTTTTATCTGCATTCCAACATATCAAGAAATTAAAAAATTATAACATCAGCGTTTTTTATAAAAAAAAAACGATCAGCGCAACCTCTAAGAAAACTTTTTTTCAAAATAAAAAGAACACGTTTCTCTTTTTTATCACAAATAACCAAGGTTCATAAAATAGAAGGTTACGACATGGTGCTGTAAAAAATTTGTTTTCCTCCAATGACGTAGTTGCGAAGTGAGTTCTGGTTGGCTGAAATATTTTACGAAGAAGGAGAGTACACAAAATGCAGAAAATATAGTTGCCGTATATCATATTTTAGGAATCCTAATCAAATTGGCGTTTTTGATTTAAAATCGTGGCAATGCTTATTACAACAACATAAAATGTTATAACTTCACGTGAAACTGGATTAACATAATAATATTCGTACAATAGTGACAAATGAAATGTAGATCGAATGCAAATTGAAATTTGCTGGCGATTTTATTCTTAAAAGTAAGCAGAACGCACTCGCGTATTTTTAAATAAAAAGCGTTCATAACATTGCCAAATTTCGCTACCGAAATTGCAATTCATCTTTAGACATACGGTAAAACTAAATTATCTTTTTCAGTGTAATTTTTGCAATCAAAAACAGTGCACTTAAATTTTTAATAATTTAAATAAACTCAAAGACGCAGAAAAAAGCACAAACTTCGACGCAAATTGTCAAACGATAAACATCACATATATTACACATATTTGAAATAAAACTTGATGTATTTATGACTAAAATAGTGTATTTTTATAAGATAATTTTTTATGAATCTGGCAACTCCAAAAATTGGGCCATCTACGTCATCAAGATGGCGGACATGGCTGATGTCGTAACCTTGTATTCTATGAACTTGGACAAATAACAATAATTTAGGTAGCGTTTATGACTTTCCAACAAAAAATTTTTTGAACCACTCTACCCAGTATACAGTAAACCAGCCATTGACAATATGCTTATTTGAAAATTATTACATAAAATATGGTGTATGTATAGGACTTTTTTGTCATAAACCCATAGGCATTAGAGCACATAACACAGACCTGCGAAGTAATAAATCAACTAGAGCAAAACTAGTTGATTTTTATAATAAGCACCATCCACCCAGATTTGCTTTCGATGATTATTTGAATAGGCAAAAGTCAGAAAAAGTAGAAGTATATAGAAGAAGAATAGACGTATATACATAGATACATATAAGCACGAAACTATGAATTTTTGACAAGCATTATCCACATAAGGTGAAAACTATTGCAGTTCGGGTACGGTTCGTTTATTTGTGGGTTATCGTGTCCAAATGCGTGGCCCGAATCAAAAAATTTTAACATATACATACGTATGTACGTCTGTACGTATGTACGTCTAGCCAAGGATCGAGCTTTAATTTAAAACTAATATTTCGGTTTTAAATATGATTTTTTTTTTTAAATTTGGAGGTAGATTTTGCGCAAAACTAATGTGGATGGCGTAACCGGAGTTGAACTGATGAGGTTGCACTCAGAAAAAGGTTTAGTTATAATTACCAAGATTTGGTTATAGTGACCAAGTGGCGGAGTTGAGACTTCTAGTTGGGACAAATGTATATTTCTTAATAATTACAAAACGACTACCTTGAGTGGACAATATTGTTAATTGAACAAAATCATTGTTGAGCTTGAATGCTTTGGTTGATACAAGTTTTCAATTAATTTTGTGATCTTGCTGTAAACTTGAATCAGCTAACCGTTTATTATTGGGAAAAAATTTTCAGTTTGACACAAATAAAATTTTACTCGATGATTGTTGTGTTTACTTTCTTCTTTTTTTTGCATATATTAAGCATAAAAACTACATACATATTTATATAAATAGCAACTAGTGTAAATAATACATATGTATATGGTGGTAAGAATTTCCAAAGAAACGATGAAACAGGAACAGTCGTGCGAAAACCCAGGTCAATATCTGCTGGAAGTGCTGGTTTAAGTATACTGCTTTGCTTTTCCTTGGCTAAATAGATACTTTCAAATTATAATTAACATGAATTATATTTTCACTGAGAAACCACGGTTGTCATCAAACTTTATATTTTTAAACTAGCAGACCCGGAGAACTTCGTCCCGCCCAAAATTTTTATATATTTTATTGAAACTTTTTGGTCCAACATTTTCACCAACAATTCACGTTTACGATTTTCATTAGCACATTTGTCTGCTAAGATTAAGGTTTGGTGGTCATTTGCCGCTTTAAATAACCTAAGGAAAGTGTTATATCCGTTCTTGAAATTCTCCAGTTGTGCGGCATTTCATAGCACGGTTATTCGCAAAG
>NW_016157365.1:121144-146387 GCF_001687245.7 Rhagoletis zephyria | reverse complement strand
AGAAATAAATTTTTTCCACTTCACTCCCTGGCGGCAACAATGACCCGGTTCTATAGTGAATGTCCTAGAAGCTTTACAGTATAGTAGGTGGCAATTTCAAAATGGGTGCGAATCATTGTTCTACAGAAATGCAATATACATATACTTATTTCAGACGAAATACCTTAAAAGTTTGAACGCATAATAATATTAGAAAATTACATCCATTGGGCCAATTGCAACGCAGGAGCGTTCGATATACTCAATGGTGCAACAGGCCGATTTAATCCGACCTTCACGGCCCCTTTTCACACTTGGCTATTTTTAGTAATAGCTCGACTTCAGCACCACTTGGCAGCACGTTTTTGCAATAGTTTTGCATACATATTTAAAACATTAGCCAAATCGGATCATAAATAAGATTTTTAGTAATAACTCAACTACAGCGCCAACTGACAAACGGCTTTCTAAATATATATTAGTTGAGATATATTATATATTATAATTATATTTTGACAGTATCCGTTGTTTCTGATTGGCGCAAAAAAATCTTGCCTAGTGACGAATTCGCCCCTTGATATGGTCGTTACTTAAAGCTATTTATATTCGAAATTGCTTGAAAATTGGAAAACAGGAATCTATAAGCTTATCCAGGCAAAAAGCTACCTACGTACCGAATTTTAAGCAAATCCGTAAATACGATTTTTTCGAATCGAATCGAATCGAAAAAATGGACCATATGTCCTAATATATGCTAAAAAACTACTTACGTACCGAATTTTAAGCCAATCGGACCGTAAATACGATTTTTTCGAATAGATCAGTCCGTGGTCTACTTCTTGGAAAAAATGGACCATATATCCTGATATATGCTAAAAAACTACTTACGTACCGAATTTTAAGCAAATCGGACCATAAATGCGATTTTTTGGAATAGATCGGTCCCTGGTCCATTTCTCGGAAAAAATTGATCACATATGCTAATACATGCTAAAAAGCTACCTGCGCACCGAATTTTAAGCAAATCGCGCCGTAAATTCGATTTTTTCGAATAGATCGGTCCCTGGACCACTTCCCGGAAAAAATGGGTCATATATGCTAATATATGCTAAAAAAGCTACTTACGTACTAAATTTTAAGCAAATCGGACTATAATAAGATTTTTTCGAATAGACCGGTCCCTGATCCAACTACCCGAAAAAAAGTAAAATTTTTTTAGCCTAAAACATGATGGTTACCGAAAGCTATTTGTATACAAAATTTCATGAAAATCGGATCAGCCGTTCGCGAGATTACCTGTTACAAAAAAAAGGGTCTTCTCTTTATATAATTAGTATAGAGTATAGATAACTATGCGCACACCGAAACAACTCGCGGCGATGGCCAAACTAAAACTGAGACAAACAAATCTGCGCATGCAAACGCTTTTCTTTCTCTACCTCATGATCCAATATTACAAGGTTAGATAATTATTGACAGCCGCTGTTTGACACTCCCTTACAAAAAATTGCATTTGCGAAGGACAGAGAAAGGGGAAGAATGCAATCCCTTGTTGCGAAAATGGTAGTAGAAAAGTACGCAATGTAGGCAATTAGTAGTGAAATTCCTTTTGTAAATTCTAATGTATTTGCAGGAAATCTGGCATTTTAAACGAAACGTTGCATGAAATACTAATATATCTATGTGAATTACGTAATTTATGTGTTATTTAGCTGTATAAAAATTGCAAAAGGACTCAAAATTAAAATAAAACTACTATGAGATTTATGTAAACATCCAATTTAAAAACAATTTATGTTTTCATCAGTTGCGAGAGAGACAACTGTTAGTTCATCGAGCCTTGTATTATTGAATCATGCCTCTACCTAGCGTAGTGATCGACATGCCATAGCTTACTGAGCGCTCTGTGATCACACGCGTGTTTCATCCATATACGAACCAGTGTTGCCAGAACTTTTTGGACGAACCGGCTAAATTGGCAAATAAAACCGCTAAAGGCGGCTAAAATGTTTCAACTAAATTTCACATGTTTTATTTACAAATTCGAGCCGGAAAAAATTTTGCCAACAAGAATTTGCAATTAGGAAAAACATATGATTGTGGCACATGGTTGGGTTTTTTGTCGACGATAATTTGAATAAACAAGTTCGTTAAATTTCTTATGTTTGAAATGCAACCGTGGACACTAGCTGGCAGAAAAACTTACAAATTTACGTTCGTACAGAAATTTCCAAGTTTCTCTACATGAGAGAGAATTTGGGAGCATTTTTTCTTACTATCTGATATCTTGAGTGATAATTCTCGCTAGATTTTCGACGAACAAACCTATTGTCTTCCCTAGAAGGCCTTTTCAGACTGACCGATTCTCAATACACTCAAATAGAAACCAGTACACATAAAAGACGCTGTAAAAATTTTTCTTCAATTTTAAGGCAGTAAAACAACGACCTTAAGTTAACATCAACCGAGGCCATATGTTGACAAGGGATACAAAATCACAGTTACACAAAAGAACTGGTCAGATTTTTCAGAAATCCCTTCAATTCTGATGTAAAATATGATTCCAAAAGACTGCAGATCACCCATTTAGATGACCGGTCATATGACCGGCAGATATGTCGTAGGATTCCCAGAGAGTTTTTCTTTACATAGAAATTTGTGCTCTTTTATTTTCATTTTGACTCACTTCAGTGTTGGTTCCTTTAATTCAAGTTGGCATTCGGTTTTTGGAATTTAAATAAGTCCTCAGCAAAAAAGTTTGTTTAAAAAAATACATATGTGTACATAGTGCTTGAAAATATAAATTTTTCCCTTACATTAAACCTTTGGGAGTGGGCAAGAATGATGTTTTGTAATTTAGGCAGAATTGAATATGCGCTATCTGGGAAGACAATATCTACATGTAATATTTATTCATTCATTCTTATGTAGATAATTATTTTGGCGACGGCCGGGCTACGCGACGGCTGTGGTTGTGGCCAGATTAGATCTATTTCTATTTTTCTGGCGACAAATAAGGTTCTTCCTCTTCGTTTATGTCAAACTCATACAAATTCATGATGTCGCTGCCGCGTTCAAAAAAAGCATGTCACCATCGACAACGCGTTTAGATAATGAAGATGACAAATTGGAAGCTGTGGTCCGTAGCTCGTCGTTTTCAATGTGTTCAGAACTACAGTCTCATTCATTGAATCGTTTTTATGCAATGGTCGGCATACCAGAGCATTCAAATGATTCAATAGGTTCTTTCCCGTACGCGGGAAGTGTCTTCTTCTTCCTGCACGAAACAGCCCGGACTTTTTCTCCGGGTAAAAATGGATAAAGCGTCAAAGTACATATCAGCTGTTTTGTGTTTACATGTTGCCTGCATTTCCTTGGTGCTTAAGGAATAGTGAATGTATTTTCAATCTTTATATTCTTAAAAACAAATTTTTTGTGAATCAAAAATTTAATTTCCAAGACTTTGCGTTAAGTGACAAAACCAAAAACAACGCGAATCGGCTATTTCTCAAATTCTGGGCACGAAATGTGGTTCTTTGCGTTCCCGTACTTCTGGAATATGTTCCATTTTTGAGAGAAAACTTTTCGCTTATTCTCTAATTACCGGATCCGGTCCGGATTGCTAGGGAAAGAACCTAATAAGTGGGACTGTGTGCATTGCTCAGCTGGCGCTCTTCGTATGTGAAACACACATGTGCTCAGAGAGCGCTCAGCATTATTTAGGGGTGGCTCACAAGCAAGAATGATAGAATAAAGAGATTGCGCTTTGCGCAGGTCCGTTACTCTTGTTTACAAATCAGCTGTTCGAGTGTTGACGTCATAATATAAAATTTTTGGTGGGAAGCGTATTGGTTTGCGAGGGAAACGTATTGGTTTGTGATATTTTTGTTAAAGTTTTAAAATAAAAATCTTGTAAAATGAAGTGCGCAGTTGCCAAATGTGGAAAAACGGCGGCAGAGTACAGTTTGTTTACTTTTCCTTCAGATCCAGAACTTAGGAAAAAGTGGATCCAGTTCTGCCGGCAAAGCAAGGATTTCCAATTTAAAACTTGCTATATTTGCATGCATCACTTTGCAAGTGAAGATTTTGAAAATAGTCTGTAGTTCGAAATGGGTAGGATGTTTATTAATTTCGTTTATTGTGTTTATATTAATGAAAGTGTTTAAAACATTTCTAAGGTTATGCAAAAAGAAGATTGTTGAAAAGAGGCTCCGTGCCATCAATTTACAAGCCCGGTGATGAAAACCCAGAGCGTTCGCAAAGAGTTCATCGTCGTCAAAATACGTCGTTAATATTGGGTTTCATTGGAACGATATCCTTATTTGATGCTGTGGGCAGGCGTCACAGTTTCAGGTAAAAATTCTTGCTTATGCCTTGGCAGTTTAATTTTATGTTGGCACCGTTTGCATTGTATTTCCTGAAATAAGTACGCATTGGAAGTTAGTAAAAAGTAATGTATTGTCGCTGTTGTGCTATGAGCACGCCCTTGCTCAACGAATTGGCCCTTTTACGCTGTTTCCTGGTTAGCGCTCATCGATTCTCTGTAGTCTTTCTGGCATCGTATAGCTTCTATATTTGTTTCCAAGCCTTGGAGCTATGCACTATTTGCTGTGGCTTCAATTTCATTTGGAAATCTTACTCGTTCCATTTGCCAGCGCAACGGCGGCCACAGAATGCAATTTTTATTTGAACGCCCTACTCACTACCTGAAATAAAATAATAATATAAATAATGTAAAAGAAACACAAAATAAATTTACCGTCTTCTCGATTCAATAAATTGCCACCAGATTGTTTTATTTTAGTCTTTCAACTAAATTTTATGCTATATTTACTTTTTTTCGTCGAAATTGTATGCGATTTGACAGATCGCCAACAACAACTTTTCTTATGTAGATAATTATTTTGGCGACGACCGGGCTACGCGACGGCTGTGGTTGTGGCCAGATTAGATCTATTTCTATTTTTCTGGCGACAAATAAGGTTCTTCCTCTTCTTTTATGTCAAACTCATACAAATTCATGATGTCGCTGCCGCGTTCAAAAAAAGCATGTCACCATCGACAACGCGTTTAGATAATGAAGATGACAAATTGGAAGCTGTGGTCCGTAGCTCGTCGTTTTCAATGTGTTCAGAACTACAGTCTCATTCATTGAATCGTTTTTATGCAATGGTCGGCATACCAGAGCATTCAAATGATTCAATAGGTTCTTTCCCGTACGCGGGAAGTGTCTTCTTCTTCCTGCACGAAACAGCCCGGACTTTTTCTCCGGGTAAAAATGGATAAAGCGTCAAAGTACATATCAGCTGTTTTGTGTTTACATGTTGCCTGCATTTCCTTGGTGCTTAAGGAATAGTGAATGTATTTTCAATCTTTATATTCTTAAAAACAAATTTTTTGTGAATCAAAAATTTAATTTCCAAGACTTTGCGTTAAGTGACAAAACCAAAAACAACGCGAATCGGCTATTTCTCAAATTCTGGGCACGAAATGTGGTTCTTTGCGTTCCCGTACTTCTGGAATATGTTCCATTTTTGAGAGAAAACTTTTCGCTTATTCTCTAATTACCGGATCCGGTCCGGATTGCTAGGGAAAGAACCTAATAAGTGGGACTGTGTGCATTGCTCAGCTGGCGCTCTTCGTATGTGAAACACACATGTGCTCAGAGAGCGCTCAGCATTATTTAGGGGTGGCTCACAAGCAAGAATGATAGAATAAAGAGATTGCGCTTTGCGCAGGTCCGTTACTCTTGTTTACAAATCAGCTGTTCGAGTGTTGACGTCATAATATAAAATTTTTGGTGGGAAGCGTATTGGTTTGCGAGGGAAACGTATTGGTTTGTGATATTTTTGTTAAAGTTTTAAAATAAAAATCTTGTAAAATGAAGTGCGCAGTTGCCAAATGTGGAAAAACGGCGGCAGAGTACAGTTTGTTTACTTTTCCTTCAGATCCAGAACTTAGGAAAAAGTGGATCCAGTTCTGCCGGCAAAGCAAGGATTTCCAATTTAAAACTTGCTATATTTGCATGCATCACTTTGCAAGTGAAGATTTTGAAAATAGTCTGTAGTTCGAAATGGGTAGGATGTTTATTAATTTCGTTTATTGTGTTTATATTAATGAAAGTGTTTAAAACATTTCTAAGGTTATGCAAAAAGAAGATTGTTGAAAAGAGGCTCCGTGCCATCAATTTACAAGCNCCGGAGCGTTCGCAAAGAGTTCATCGTCGTCAAAATACGTCGTTAATATTGGGTTTCATTGGAACGATATCCTTATTTGATGCTGTGGGCAGGCGTCACAGTTTCAGGTAAAATTTCTTGCTTATGCCTTGGCAGTTTAATTTTATGTTGGCACCGTTTGCATTGTATTTCCTGAAATAAGTACGCATTGGAAGTTAGTAAAAAGTAATGTATTGTCGCTGTTGTGCTATGAGCACGCCCTTGCTCAACGAATTGGCCCTTTTACGCTGTTTCCTGGTTAGCGCTCATCGATTCTCTGTAGTCTTTCTGGCATCGTATAGCTTCTATATTTGTTTCCAAGCCTTGGAGCTATGCACTATTTGCTGTGGCTTCAATTTCATTTGGAAATCTTACTCGTTCCATTTGCCAGCGCAACGGCGGCCACAGAATGCAATTTTTATTTGAACGCCCTACCCACTACCTGAAATAAAATAATAATATAAATAATGTAAAAGAAACACAAAATAAATTTACCGTCTTCTCGATTCAATAAATTGCCACCAGATTGTTTTATTTTAGTCTTTCAACTAAATTTTATGCTATATTTACTTTTTTTCGTCGAAATTGTATGCGATTTGACAGATCGCCAACAACAACTTTTATATTATGACGTAGATGCGCAGAACGAAAAAATTTTGCACCCCTATCGGCGCAATCTTTGTATTCTATCATTCTTGCTCACAAGCATGAATATGTTCCGCTCTCAAACCAAATCGTGGTTGCCTCAACCAAGATTTGGTAACTATGACTAAACCATGTGTTGAAAGAAAGCTTATCTGTATTAGCAGAGCTTAATGACATCCTTTTATGAACCATACGTTAAGTTGAATGGAATTTGTAGAAATATGCTTCAAAAAAATATTTATTAGTATTCACCAAACCCTTGAACTAAATTAACGATTTGTTACAACCTAGATGAATATTAGAAGTTTTAATATATTTAGTTATAATTACCAACCCATGGTAAAAGTTCCCAATCCTTGGTAACAGTTCCCAAATATTGTCAAAACTCGGAGTCCACCAGCGCGGAAAGGAGTTGTGTGCAAATATACTGCTGACGGCCCAACACGAGTTTAATTTTTCTTTATGAAAATGCTAATTTAACCCCATTTTGAAATGGGCCCCCGAGTGCCTGTATAAAGGCAGAGAGGCGAAGGTTAACTTTTCCCAAAGTTTATACTGTGCTCTTTCTAATGACTGGAGTTTTAGGTGCACCACCTCTTCCCCCTTCACTCCCTCCAAAAAATAATTGTACAAATAACCGAAGATTCCCCAGGCACAACATTAAATCCTCTGATGTATTGTTTGATTGCTGTCAATGTGGCAAGGTAGCTCATAATTTTGTAAAATTTATGAAACTTCGAAAACTTCTTTGTCAAACATTTTGAAAAGAAGCTACCTTATTTTTGTATCATAATAGTTTGGATATGGCTGCTGTCTAAAGATAAATAAATTAAGAAAATTAGCTTAAGTAAACTACTTAAATCCAAATTTTATTCAATACTTACAAATAAATGTCTATTCGCCGGAGAAATTTCTGAGCTACTTTTTTCCAAATCCTCCTGCGAGTTAATTGGAAAAAATTATCCCACCTTTATTCGGTTTTTTTGATTCTCGACCAACTTTGCCAAAACAACCTTTTCTCAGCCATTGCGGTCGTAAACACTGATGTTTGGCTATTGAATCCGGTTTCTAATAAGTTACTGACTCAAGAAAGTAAGAAATATGTAAGGTCAAAGTTTTGGTAAGAACAACTACACAAACAATTTGGTTATACAAACACTTAACCTAGGATGATTTGTACATAGGTTAAAATTTTCTCGCATTTTGCGCATTGAGCGGATGGAGGCGAATATGAAATGATTGCATACAATTATGAATATTAAATGTACATACGTATGTGGCAACATCTGTATCTCTAATAGGGCATTCGCACGAGGCGATTTTACAGGCAACAAAAGTTGAATACGTAGTTGAATGAGAAGTTGAAAGTGAAAAAGTTGCCATCCCTATTCAGACGAGGCGATTTTTGCTTTCAACTAAAAGTTGCCTGAAAAATCGCCTCGTGCGAATGCCCTATAAGAAAATACTCACTTATTAATGGTACGTTTTCTTTGAAGCTTACTTTCTTAGCATTCCTTGCCATTTTTAACCTACCTATGAGCAATTCTGATTTTTTTTTGGTGCTTCAAAACATTCATGCAAAATTGGTAGTAATAATAAATTTCTATTGGTATATACGGTTTAATAATGCAATAACAATGTGGCATTTCTGATGAAAATAGACAATTGTTTTGATAGACACATAAGCATCTGCCTTTCTTAAATTTGAATCCAGTAGGTTTATCTCCATTTAATAAATTGTCTTGTTTTATTTTATTTAAAAATTGTTTGAGGGTAAGGGAAGGTTTTCTGACGTACGATTTTAAAATTTGTTTCTGGTTTTCAAAGCTGTAAGCAGAGAAACTGGAAAACAAACCTATAGCTTTTATATTGTCAATCAAATGTAAGAGGTTGTGCGCGTTGTAAGTTACGCTAGATTCGCCAAAGAGTGTAGGCAAATTGTGTACAAATAATTTTAGCATCCTTTCAGCAGTACCTATGTTATTAAAATAATTCTTTGGACAAAATAAAGTTCGACATGCACAGTGCAACAATAAAAATTCGTAGTAAAGATCCTCGTGCAGATTGCTCTCAAATACCATATTCCCGGTATATAAAAGGACTTGCCGAAATTCTGTCGCTTTCCACTAAACTACTTAGTTTAATGATCTGGTTTTCCTTGCAAATTCTGTAGGAATTAAACTTATTATTGATTCAAGGCTTTCTTCTTTCTATCCGTAATATAATTTTATCTTTTAAAATCCTAACAATTATTTTACGTATAACACCCAAATCGAGTAAATGCATGCTATCAATTGCTATTTGCGAAATCATGTTTATCCCCAGGCTTTCCATCGGCGTTTGAGTGTAATAAAAATTTTGAAGATGATGCTTTAAATACTTCCTATTTGAAAAATTGTCATCCGTTATCAAATGTCCGAATTTACTACTATAAACCAGAATTCCTTGGACTTTTCTTCGTTTTTGTGTGCACTTTTCACAACCGTTCGGCAAAGTGTGGCCTAGCGTTCCACAAATAAAGGATTTGGCGGGTGCATCGCAAACTATTGCCGTTATTTTAACATAAATAACTTTAAATAATATCCCGAGTCCATTGTTTAAATTTCTTGCATTTCAGTGACAAGTGCGTGCAAATATTGGCTGACTTCCAAAACGGCAATTGCTTGTTGTTCCATAACGCCGAACTACAAAATATTGACAATGTAGACTTTTCCAAAACGCATCCATCCGAAAAGTTATTGAAACGCATTGCTAGAGCAATCAGCGTATCAGAAACAAAGTTGATGCTTCGTTTGTTTTTGGTTACCATTAGTGTTTTAAAAATGGAAAATTGAGAAAAATTGTCTATTGCTATATTGAATATTTAAAGTATGCAACTGATTTTTTTTTGCACGAAATCAGTACTTTAGACTTTTACATGCTATAAAAATCAGTACTTTTCAGTACACTTGTATTCAAAGCATAATTATGAATGTAAGTAACTGAAGATACTTTAAAAGGCCAGAATTCTTGTTTTTAACAATATTTTGGTATATAAATAAAAAAAAAACAATAATTAATTAGGAAAAGAATTCTTTACATTTCATTTTAAAATTTTGGAGTTTCGAATGTAGGAAACAATAGAGCTCTTAATACTGATTCAAATATTATTCTTGTAGGCCTGGGGGCAGATTCTGTAACCAGTTAGCGACAATTTTCGAATCGGTAACGGTTTTTTTGACGTATGATATGAAATTTTCCGATATTGTCGCTAACTGGTTACAGAATCTCCCCCCTGAAAGGCTTCTTCATTCGTCAAAGTGTTTTAGCCGATATCATATAAATTAGTAAAAAAAGTTGTTTCTAAACTTGAAATGCATATAAGGGCGAAGGTTTAATGTAAAAAAATAGGTATCGGGTACCGAAAAGGAAGTATTGAATACCGAAATCTTTTTTAAGTATTGGGTACCGATAATTCAGCACATCACTACTCTTTGCGCCAGGAAGCAATCTTTATACATACTTGGGATCCCCTCAGGTTGCTTCGTTTGAGTGTAGTATTGAAAAAACAAAATTACATATTATTTCAAACTGTGGAAACACACCACTATTTTAAGACTTCATCTATACATTTCTTCATAGCTTTAATTACTTTTTTCAACATCGCAAAAACTTTGATAGGCTAATAGCTCAGTTATGCATACTTGGCGTTGCATGAAGTTGCCACATAAGGATCCTGTTACGCAACGCATAGCACTACACATGTAGAAGTCTGTTGGGTTTTGATTTTCACGTAAAAATAGTATAGCAGTGCAAAGTATGCACAACTGGGCTATAAGAATTCCCTAAAAGGAGTATCTAACTCTATGGCTGCGTTTCTTTATACATTCCGGATAATCTCATTTCACAGCCGGAATAAACAGAATACGTTTGGAATATACGTCAACATATAATCAGGAACGTTCTAAAGAATAAATAAACAAAAAAGTTTATTCCAAACGTTCAGAATGAATAAAGAAATGCAGCCTATGTCTTGTATGCAAAATTCTTTTACAGTGTCAGAAAAAATAATTCTAAGTCGTAGGCAAAAGCCATTCAATTATTCAAATTTGGTATTAAACTGATAACTACCAACACTCGTCAGCCCTGTTTTGAAATAAATTATAGTCCATCAAATTATCGCAATTGGTACGTAATGACCAGTGTTGCCATTTTAGCCGTTTTCCGGCTAGATTTAGCCGATTGCGATAGCAAACAGCCGGAAAATTTCGATTTAGCCGGCAGCCGATTTGTTAGCCGTTTTGCAGAAAAAATTAGCCGTTTTTAGCCGATTTTGCTATTTGCCTTGTTTTCTTAAATTTAAAATATGTACATTGTTTCCATTTTTGACTAAGCGACCCAAAATCTGTTAGAAATGGCTACTAGCCTTATCGTGGAGAAAATTTTTCATGTCAGGCGGGGTTGTATGAAATTGGGTCAATTTCGCTTAATTTTATTTTAAACGAAGAAGGGATTTTCTTCATAAAATGTTTGTTATAAATGTCCTAATTTTAAGTGTGAAGTTTTATTCGCAAACTTAGAAAATAAGAAATTGTTTCACTTTTAAGACACTTAAGATGCGTTTGTGTTTGGATATAATGCCAACAAACAGAATAAATATTACATGTAGATATTGTCTTCCCAGGTAGCGCATATTCAATTCTGCCTAAATTACAAAACATCATTTATGCCCACTCCCAAAGGTTTAAGGTAAGGGAAAAATTTATATTTTCAAGCACTATGTACACATATGTATTTTTTTAAACAAACTTTTTTGCTGAGAACTTATTTAAATTCCAAATACCGAATGCGAACTTGAATTAAAGGAACCAACACTGAAGTGAGTCAAAATGAAAATAAAAGAGCACAAATTTTTATGTAAAGCAAAACTCTCTGCAAAAGCAAAACTTTCTTCAAATATACGATTCAATTTCTTTGTCGGGTTTACTATATCGACTCTGGTTGAGATTGCATTCCGATTAAGAATACAGTTTTTTTTGCCGAGTACCTTTCAACTCATTGGAATTAACTAAATTAATTAAGTAAATAAGTATTAACTTACATTTTTCATTTTAAAATCGCTCCAGTTTGTAAATTCTTAAATTTCACGAACTTGTTTATTCAAATTATCGTCGACAAAAAATCCAACCATGTGCCACAATCATATGTTTTTCCCAATTGCAAATTATTGCTGGCAAAATTTTTTCTGGCTCGAATTTGTAACTTCTCTCCAGGAAATAGGCTTTTTACTCGTGATTTATTTAAATAAAACATGTGAAATTTAGTTGAAACATTTTAGCAGTTTTTAGCCGGTTTTTTTGCCAATTTAGCCGGTTCGTCCAAAAAGTTCTGGCAACACTGGTAATGACTCGACGATATGCTCATAAAATAACTGCTCTTTTCGTTGTATTAATTTCTTGGGCATATCAAACATTATCTGAAACATGTTAGCTATAATTAAATTATTTTCTCCTTACTTTTCTATAGTACAGTTTAACGAAGTTCCAACGTTGTGTAAAACCCTTAAAAAATTCTAAAGTATTTTGTTTGTGTAAAATAAAGTTACACAAACAAAATACATGGGGAAAAATTACCGAACACTGAGTTACCGAGTACAAAGTACGGTGGGAAGACCACTATTACAAATCAGTACAAATTTTGAAAAATAAGGACATTAGCGTACTGATTGAAGAACTGAAAAAAATCTGTACGAGGGTTCAAAAATCAGTAGTGTACTGATAAAATCAGTAATGTACTGATAAAATCAGTACGTCTGGCAACCGTAGCAATGTATATGGTTGCAATGTGTCGCAACTCTGCATACACAAACAGTTTGAATACCGCAGTATAACAGTATCCAAACATTGATTGATTGATACGGTTTGGAAGTCAGCCATTCTTTGACGTCATTTGGTTTTTTTTATTGCCCACATAAATACCCACCAGAAACCTTTTGAACATTAACCAATCTTACCAAGATTGGCCAAAGTTGAAGAGGAGAGGACTTAAATTAAGGTATGCCGTCGATATTAATGTCGATCGTTATGTCGTCAAGTTCTACCAATATATTGGAAATTTTCTCCGACTGGGGGCATTCAACCTATATGAACATAGGGACTAGGTTAAACAGTCCTAATTATAGCCTTTCCCCTTTTTTTAGGAAAAAGTGTTTCCGCACATACCAACCAACATAATATTTTATTTTTGAAATTAACTTTTCCCTCATCGGGGGAAAGGATTCAAACGATGTACTTTTAGAAAGTTCTTCTGAAACTTCATCAACCACAGATCGATATACGACCATTTAAAACAAATATAAGCTTTGTTTTTCTAAAGATAATTATGTGACTGTTTTGATCCAAGTGGATCAAAAGTGATACATACATTTTTCGATGAATTTTGGAGAGATCCTTTTTATAAGCTTTTATTTAACTTGGTCATCCCGCAGAAATCGCGGAAATTTCCAATTGATTTTAAACTAACTTCCCGACAAGTTAGAGACTTGAAATTTTCAGCATAGTTCCAATCACGATGACAATGCAATTTAATATATAAATGAATTCCCCATATGGTCCAGGGGGCTTGATTCAAAGGCGGTCAAAAAATAGTAAGATTTATGGCTAACAGAGCGTAATTTACCAAAGAACGTCAAACCACTATAAAATTGCTAAAGCTGCCGGCGATGGTGTGGCAAAGCTATTTGTGGCAAATTCTAGATATTAACCTAGTCTAGATATGAACCTCGTTGTAGGAATTAGAAGACTCCAGATGTCGCCCCGCCAGAAGAAGTTAAATATTGCGCCTAAATATATGCCATTTACATATGCTACAGCGGAAATGGACGCCACGCCATTTCTTTAAATGAAATTAACTGCTGCTATATGTACATATGTGTGTTAATACAAAACGTAAGCAAATATTTTGCTTGCATAAGTTGCGTTCCAGATGCTCACGATATTCACGATTTGCAGTTTTTTTTTGCAGGAAAGCGTTCCAGGTGCCGAAAAACCTGCAAGTCAAACCACTTTTGTGAGAGTAACTTGCTCTCTCTCTCAGTCAGAAGTTGCAGGTTTTAGTCCGAAGTTTTTCTTCCTGCAAGTTCATGAAAAGTGTCAAACTATCAGCTGTGCTGTCAAACAAAAATTCAAAATAGAAAAAAAACACACAGAGAGTTATTTTAACTTGGCCTAAATAAATACAACATATATCGAAATGGAAGCAAAAAATGATGCAAATGAAAATGTAAGTAATTATTCGTATTTGCGTATGTATGTATATATTAAAATTAAAAAATTGTTTAGCCAAGTTCTTCCGCTTCTGTACAAGATGTGGACATTTTCAACGGAACTTGTGGATTCATCAGAGGAATCTGATGACGATGTGTATGAGCTTTTGGTGGGCAATTCTGATAGTGAAGATGATGCCATACTGGAAAAGATTCTGCAATCGAGTGAGAGAAAAAAAAGAAACTCCATAAAAAATTATTTTGAAAGAGTTGTGCCCAAATATAGTAGGGAAGAGTTCAAGACACATTTTCGTATTTCAAAGGATTTATTTGAAAATTTTGCAAGTAAATACGAAGCAAGCGATTTATATAAAAGCCTACGCACTGAAGTGTGTTTGTCTGCAGCTAAGCATTGGGCTTTATTTTTATGGTTTGCGGGCCATGAAGCCTGCAGCTTCCGTGATTTGTCGGATCGCTTCAACGTAACCAAATCAAGCGTTTGCCGTGTAATAGAAAGGGTTACGAAGTACATAAGTAGCATGAGTCTCGACGTCATAAAATGGCCAAGCAATGTAAAAAAACAAGAATCTGCCAATTATTTTGCTAAACTCGGTTTTTCAAAGGCAATAGGTAAAAACAAGAACGATATATGTACATACATATGGAATATTGTATTAATTCTTACCAATATTATCTTTGTTTATTTATCTTTCAAAACAAGGTTGTATTGATGGGACCCATATTGTGATCGACCCACCCTCAGAAAGAAAAGATGACTATATTAATAGAAAAGGCAACGTAACTCTGATCATGCAAGGAATTTGCGATGAGCACAGGAAGTTCATCAATGTTTTTGTAGGATTTGCGGGGTCAAGCCACGATAGTTGGGTTCTTCAGAATTCCCCTATTTACAGAAATTTAGCATCAGCATGTGGAGGTAATCTTCATTTCTCTATTATTTATCAGTTATAAAATCATACAAGCATTCATGTATAAAACTTTGTACATTTCAGGTTACTATTTGCTTGCAGATTCAGCTTATCCCTGCAGCGATTTCATTATAACGCCTTACAAAGACAACGGACATTTGAGCCATGACCAAAAAAGATTTAATATGAGCCTTAGCAAAGGTCGCATTGCAATAGAACACGCTTTTGGTTTATTAAAGCAACGGTTCAGACAGCTTTACTATTGCAAATTAAGAGGCATTGACAAACTTTGTCGCTTTATAGGAGCGTGTTGTGTTTTGCACTATCTTGCTGATGTAGACGACTTGAGCTTATAAGCGAAGTTGAAAATGAAGGCCAATTCGCAAACGAGGAAACATGGGAACCAACCAGAAGTAACCGTGTTAGGGACCAAATTTGTCAAGAAATCCGACTACGCAATCGGCAATTATAAATTAAGGTTTACCTACCATATAAATGCAAGTTTCAAACATTGAACACATTTGGGTTGTTCACGCTTGACTGGTTATCAGGTTATATGGTTTTGTTATATATTTTATACAGTTTACAACAAAACATTTATATTAAATTATTTCAAAAACTCAAATTTAATTCAATTACAGTGCTTGTACATTTAATTACTTATACAGCAGATGCTCATACAAGTGTTTACGTGTGGATATTTTTTTTAATTCACAATGTTTTTCAAGTTAACATTTTTTCTTATTTTTCATAAAAGTATTGTTAATGCTTCAACCCAAACCATATAAATCAAAATTATAAAAAATGTTCATCAAAATTTCAAACTTTTGAATATGAATCTTTAGAACTTTTTTGCGTATTTTTTGAAACTTGAACTCTTGAACACTTGTATGACTCACTGTATCTAACTTCTTATATGTAGTTACTAAATTATTCAAAATAAAAATAATTAGTAATTATCATTATAATTATGCTTTTGAATCATTATTTCCAGTAGCTCTAATTTCTTTCTCTCCCTTTCTTCTTTTTTTGTTCCCTTTCCTCTTTCCTTTTTAAAAAATCTATAACTTTTCCATGAAATTCTTTTCTTTCTTCTGCCATTCCACTCAAGGTTTTTTGCAGCTGGTCATTGGAATTCGGTCTCTTCCGCTTCCTTGAATAACTCGGCACATCATCTGTAAAATTATAGTAAATTGGTTTTTATTAATTTAATAATGGGCATTATGAATCAAAACTAATCAATTGCTTTTTCTTAAAATTTCAGACCTTTTACTTAAATTTATTTGAATAAATCGAGTAAAAGGTCTGAAATTTTAAGAAAAAGCAATTGCTTAGTTTTGATTCTTAAGGCAGATCATGTACATATCGTCTGTGATACTGCAAAAAGTACTATTGTAAACGTTCTATAAATTAATGGTAAAAAAACCTGTGATTAAAGATACATGAATGTGCGTATTTAAGAAATATACCTGCTTGGTCATTTTCCGATGTGAGTTCGGAATTGGACTCATTCAAATTGCTGGTGTCCCCGCTTGTATCCACCTGGCTACTTTCCCAGAGGAATACCGGATTCAATGAGGCCTTTTCCCCCAATATTTCATCCAGTTCGCTAATAAATAATAAAAACAATTTTAAAATTTAGTGCAACGAAAATAACTATAAACCATTTTCAACCTCTGATAAGGACAACTTTGTCGACTTCTCCCAGTCTGCGCGTTATTTTAAATTACTTTTTTGGTTCAAGGCTTCGAAATTTATTTTCTATTTGTACTGCTGTGAAATTGTAGCCTTGCTCTCTCATGCTGTCCTCAATTGCTTTCCACATCTTCGTTTTATTGCGGAGTGTCGTAGATTTCCCAACTTTGGGACGAATTTCCTCTATCATGCTCAGCATTAATTTTGTTGGCGCTTCTAGCCAAGCATGTTTCAAATGTTCGCCTTTTCTTATGGGAATATAGTCATCCTCTGAAAATTTTAAATTAAAATTTCATGGAGTTTGTTAATAACATTACTTGCCAGTTGCAGAGGTCGTCAACTGTATGGAGTGCGTGTCATCCACAGGCGTGATTTTGTCAGAGTCAACCTGCATTCCATTTTCCATAATTGCAAGTTAAAACAACATTAACTTATAGTTTATTAAATGTACGGAAATTTTATGAAAGTAGGTATACCTTAATTTTTTGCTACTTACCCACTTGGGAGAAGACCACCTCGCCAAAGGAGCAGCCCTGCGATTCCAGCACATCGTCTGCAACTTTTCGCATAAACTCGGGATCTGACAAATATCAACACACATATGTATGAACTAATAAATGGCCATTATCATAATTTAACTTACCTTTTTGAATTCTATTATATGTTTGTGGCGAACAAGCAGCTTCAATTTGATTTTCCTTGTTTTCCTGTTGTGCCGGCGTAATTTTTGACAAATAGTTTCTAGAGGTGGAGAAAAATCGATGGTAACATCGATACATCGATGTTTTTATGTAAGCTTCTAACATCGATGTTTGTTTCTCAACAATTTCACTCTCTTAAGCCTTTTTGCTACAATTTTATTAATTGTAGTAATTTAAAACATAAATTATTGAATTGCGGAGGTGTATCCAAGACTTGGATTGTTGAAGTACATGAAGATATTATGGATAAATGTTCGCAAAGTAACGGTGTTTGTTTTATGTATAGATTTCATGAGTGCGATATATGTATAAAGATAAATTTTAGTGACTTTTGGTAAAAACCCAAAAAAACTTCTATTTGTTATGAAAAACTGTATGTACACTGGCGATCAAAAGTGAGTGCATTGTGTTTTTTTCTTAAATATTAGCAATGTTTTTCAAGTTAAAATTTTTGGACTTTTTACCATATAAAAGGAAATTTCTTATAGAATAAAATGCGCAAGACCGTTTGCAAACAAAATTAAAAGAATTAACGCTATAGTTTATAAATTGCATTTGTTATATGCATAACATCGTAAAATCCGTCACTTGAAAAACGTTACAAATATTAAACAAAAAACACCTTGCACTCACTTCTGATTGCCAGTGCATATAGTGAATGGCAGAAATAACTCAAAAAGTCCTACGCAGAAGAATTACATGCAAAAATACTGTAAACAGCGTAGTCGGAGTTCGAGGTATAACGGCGCAAACCCGATTTATTATCAATTTTTAAAGGACTTTTTGTGAAAACGTACTTTAAATATATCAAATAAAATACTAAACTGTATATTGTTATGAATATTTTTTAATTAATCCAATTTATTCCCAAACGAAAATTTAGAAAGGAGAAATGCTTTGGGGAAGTTAATATCTAGCCTGATTTTCAAAGTTTCAAAAAATATCGATATTTCATCGACGTTTAGCTTTCAATCGATGTTTCTCCAGCTCTAATAGTTTGACATTTAAATCGTTGCAGGAAAAGTGGTTTTTCGCGTTCCAGATGACTTTTAACTGTTTCGCTCTCGCTCCTCTCTTTCAAGAGAGTAATTTTGTTATTTGACAGTTTTACAGGTTTTTACACGAAGTTACCTGGAACGCAACTATAGTCTTCTGTTCTCTTTCATTGCAAGTTGAATTATTTTGATATCTATTGCAAAATTTTTTACATAAAATAAAGTAACGCTTTTTAATATAGAACGCTTTTATAAATGGACTAAAAATTAGAAAATAAAATAATGTAAGAAAATATTTTTTAAAAACAAGCTTTTATTTAACATGTACAATCAAAGGAATAAAATTAAGTAGTGTAACAAAAGATTTTTTAGCACGAAAATTTTGTCAAAACTGCACTAAAATGAATAAAATAAAATAAATTAAGGTCTCGTTAAAGTTACTAAAAGCCATTTAGTGAAAGGAGTTATTCAAACTCTAATGAAAATTACTAACAATTTGTACTAATTTACTTCGTTTTTAAAAAAGCTTGTCGGCGAATTCAACGTACATGCATAGTTGGTTAGGTATGTATGTATGCAGATATTTAAATGCCGGAACATTCCATTAATTACACACCTGTCTGGGGCAGTTAGAATGGGCCTAGTGCCCGAAAATATGCTCTCGAAAATAGACTAGTAAAATTCAAAATTGTGGATTTAAAATGGCGATCCATTTTTTTTAAAAGATGGTTGGATTTATTCGAAAACCGGCACTCGAGAGTTTTTGGGGTCGACGATTACGAATCTGAAGTCAATTAAAAAAAAAAATTGTTGGATTTGTTTGAGACTCTTAACCGCCATTTTGAATTTTGAAAATCTGACGTCAGATTCGTAGTCAGCAACCCCAGAAAGCCTCTGGAACCGAGTTTCAACCCTTGACAATATTTAAAACGTTCAGTATCAACGTTTTAATTTTAGTAATTTTTATAAGCTTTTATTTAACTTGGTCATCCCGCGCAAATCGCGGAAATTTCCAATCGATTTTAAACTGACTTTCCGACAAGTTAGAGACTTGAAATTTTCAGCATAGTTCCAATCACGATGACAATGCAATTTAATATATAAATGAATTCCCCATATGGTCCAGGGGGCTTGATTCAAAGGCGGTCAAAAAATAGTAAGATTTATGGCTAACAGAGCGTAATTTGCCAAAAAACGTAAAACCACTATAAAATTGTTAAAGCTGCCGGCGCGCCGCGGCGGTAGTGTAGCAAAGCTATTTGTAGCAAATTCTAGACTCCAGATGTCACCCCGGCAGAAGAAGTAAAATATTACGCCTAAAGATATGCCATGCTACAACGGAAATGGACGACACCCCGTTTCTACGCGAATTCAGCGTACATGCATAGTTGGTTAGGTATGTATGTACATATATGTATGTATGCAGATATTTAAATGCCGGTTTGCTATTCGCGCGACAAGCTTTTTTAAAAACGAAGTAAAGTTTGTTTTGGTCATTCACACTCATTTTTAATGGTGAGAAATTCTAATATCAAACAACATTAACAAGATTTTAGTCTTAAATAACCTTTTATTATAAAGAAATTTCTCTAAGGTTAACACCACTGCTCGCAGTTTCTCGAAATGTAATTGCGACTTCTATTTTATCACAGTCACAGTTCGGAGCAGCGACTCTGACTGTTAAAGGGAATTTACATGATTCAACTTTCAGAGGCGATTGGGGAATGCGAAATCCTATACAAAACCGTCATTGCGACGGTTCCTTTGTTACAGTCTGTCACGAAGACTTTTTGGAAGTTGTCACAGCAGTTACCCGCGACTTTTGAGTAAAAGTCACAGGTACGCAAATATCTGCCACCTCTAGATTCCACAAAAAAAAAACACCAATGTCGTGATAAACATGTCATGTAATGCCTACTCTATTTATTCCAGTTTCATTTCTGGGCAAAATAGAACGAAAAATGGAGCAGAAAATTTTGTGAAAAAAGTATGCGTAGATATCACTGTTTCTTTGTTTCGCTTTTGCTTTGACTTTTCGTTTCAAATTTATTGGAAAATCTGAGCGATAATTTGCAGTAATTGTGATTTTGTAAGTAAATTTTTTGGTAAAATATATACTATTCATATCCTACATATTATTGGAGCAGCGCCTCGGATGGCTATTATGATGCACTTTGGTCTAGCAACTTAAACGTATAATTATTTTATAATATAACTGCTAGAATTAAGAAATGTAATTTTAAAATTGTAATGAAAAAAGGTTGTAATAAAATTCCCTTTAAAGTTAAGATACTTAAAAACTAAGTACACATATACATATACTTCAGAACTTAAGGAAAAAATACAAATAAAATTCCATACGGGATATTATGCTATATTTATTAGAATCTAAGAATAATTAAATAAAGAGAAAGGTAATACTTTTTAAGTTTTATCCAACATCATATGTGTGTGGTACGACTGTGTACCCTTTTAAGTTTTACAAATAATAATTTTAAGTTAGAAAAATAAGACTTAATAATAATCATAATCATTAAATTTGATCGAAAAAATAAAAATTAAGTAAAACTATACTGGTTTACAGCAAATATATTTTACGGATGCAAGCTTCATTTAACTGGTGTGGAGTCCACTGATGTATGTATATTAGACTGCATCACTCCCCATACAAAAAAAAAATCGGTACTATTTTTAAATTGGAATTATAACATCTATTATATTTTGAGACGTCCCCCAAAATATTTTGGAAAAATATTAAGATTTAAGTGAGCTGGACCGATTTGACAATACCTCCAAAAATGGAGTTTTATATGAATAAAAATAGTTTCTTAAAGATTTTTTTTTGAAAAATTCCCCTCAAATGACAAAACGGTTTATTTGCATAAAAAAATTAAAAAAATATTAAAAAAAAATTTGAACGGAATCGTAATTATGAGATTTTTGATGCTGTTTTTAACTGTTTTCAAAAAGATTGGTATTGGAAAAACTGAACCTAAACTCTTCCGATTTAGACTTAAGAGGTGTCAATGGAAACGTATTTTCTCACCCTTTTTCTTTACTAATAAACTCATTCAAAGGATGGAAGAGAAAGGTAGGATGAACGAACGTCATTCAAAGTTGAATTAAGATGTGTTGGCAAACAAGACAAGAAAAAACAAGACGGGACACGAATGAGGTTTTTTTGGCCAGAAATAAAACCAGTGTAAAAATACTTTTCTACTGAGATCCCATAAGTCTAAATCAGAACATTTTTGGCACAGTTATTCAAGTTTTTCGTAAATCAATCTTTGAAATAAGTAAAAAACAGCATCAAAAACCTCATTCTTACGGATCCGTTGAAAAGATTTTTAAATATTTGTATGCAGATTTTTTAAGCTTAATCTAATTTGTCATCTGAGGGGACTTTTTTCAAAAAATTCTTTTAGAAACTATTTTTATTCATAAGAAACTTCATTTTTGGAGGTATTTTCAGATCGGTCCAGCTCGCTTAAATCTTAATATTTTTCCGAAATATTTTGGTGGACGTCTTAAAATATAATAAATTTTGTAATCCCTGCGGAAAAACTGCAACTTTTTTTGGTGATGCAGTCTAATGTATATGTATATTAAAAATCATTGGAAATAGTACCCAAAAAGCGTAAAACCAGTCCTAATCTTTGCACCCTTTTTCTACTACCCTCAAATGCATGGCCGCAATTGGCATGCAGGAAAAGTGAGGTTATGTAAGTGACATCACTTTATATTTATTTCAGCATGGATACCGCCTACTTCTCATGGGCTGCAATATATGTCAGAGCTTATTGATTGACATCTATTGCAGGCAATTTGATAGTTCGACAGCCATATTTTACCTTGAAAGAAAGCGTGCTGGTGGTAATCAGTGTTGCCAGAACTTTTTGGATCAACCGGCTAAATTGGCAAAAAAAAACGGCAAAAAACAAGTAGAAAGACTATTTCCTGGAGAGAAGATACAAATTAAAGCCCGAAAAAATTTTGCCAACAAGAATTTGCTATTAGGAAAAACATATGATTGTGGCACATGGATGGATTTTTTGTCGACGATAATTTGAATAAACAAGTTCGTTAAATTTAAAAATTTACAAATTTGAGCGATTTTAAAATGAAAAATTTAAATAATTACTTTTTTACTTAATTAATTTAGTTAATTCCAATGACTTAAAAGGTACTCGGCAAAAAAAAAACTATATTCGTAATCGGAATGCAATCTCAAAGAGAGTCGATATAGTAAACCGGACAAAGGAATTTGAAACGTATGTTGAAGAAAGTCGGACTGACAAGATATATACATGTAGATCCTGTTTTTTGCCTCTGTGAAAGAATTTTAAAAATTTTATACAAATTTCTTTTGTTTCAAATGCAGCCGTGGACACTAGCTGGCAGAAAAACTTGAAAATTCCTGCAAATTTGCGTACGTACAGAAATTTGCAAGTTTCTCTACTACAACAACAAAAACAAAGCAACAAAAAAAGTAACAAGTAAGAAAGTCGAAGTTCGGGCAGAGCCAAACATTAAATACCCGGCGCAAAATATTAAATGTATGATTTTCACCTTTCCGAAAACTACCGCTACATGGTAAGCCGGGCTGTATCAATTTTGAGAAAATTATAATAGATTACCGCTTACACATATGTTAGTGTTTGGCCGAGCTTCTCCGTCGACTTGTGGCGTGCGCCTTGATGTTGTCACACAAAGCGGAGGGACCTACAGTTTTACGCTGCCTCCGAACGGCGATTGTATTTTTATGAGAAGCTGTTTTCATGGCAGAAATACACTCGGAGGTTTGCCATTGCCTGCCGAGGGACGACCGCTGTTAAGAAAAAACCTTTTTTCTATATTTTTTTGCGATGTTGCTTTGGCTTGTACCCAGGTGCTGCGGAGTGGAAGCGCGCACTGCTTACCACTACACCACAGCGGCCGAGTAAATTAGCGTCCCTAAATTTCGAAATATTGAAGTTTCAAGTATTTCTAAAATTTACCATTGTAAGAAAAGCGGGCGTAATTTTAGTCCGATTTCAATAATTTTCAATGTTTTGCTTTTATGTGGCAAGCACAATAACCATACCGAATTTGATACAAATTGGTAGAACGGTTACCGAGATACATATATGTGATCATAAGTGCTAAGCTGTTCTATTAAACAGCTAACTGCTAAACAGGGCTGTTCTATTAAACAGTTAACTACCAAACATGGCAACATTATACACAATGGATGTATATTAACGGAACAGATGGAAAATGGGTCTTACGATCTCTCCTTGGAGTAATAATGATACTGAATCAGGACCTGATACCTGTAATTGTTTTTTTTCATAGAAAGACACCATAAAAATGTTGTGAACTTAATAAATTTATATAACAACTATTATAATGANTTAACTACCAAACATGGCAACATTATACACAATGGATGTATATTAACGGAACAGATGGAAAATGGGTCTTACGATCTCTCCTTGGAGTAATAATGATACTGAATCAGGACCTGATACCTGTAATTGTTTTTTTTCATAGAAAGACACCATAAAAATGTTGTGAACTTAATAAATTTATATAACAACTATTATAATGAAGGAAACAAGGAAAATATTGTCTTAAAAAATCTTATATGTGAGATTAATATATTCAATAAAAAAACTCAGTGCGTGTAGTGCCTACGCGCGGAAGAATTCACTTCCTCACTTCACTTCTTATTAGAGGAAATGCCAGAAAGAAAGAAATGTGCGATATACATACACACGAACATATTTTCTAATATACAACAAACATATTTATATAAACTTTTTTTACGACCTTTAATTTTTTATTTTTTATAACCAAAAGCAAAGTTTAACTATTATTTGTGCCTGAGAAAACATCCATATCTACAATATTAACTAGTAAATTGTAATAACCAGGGAACGGATTTTATGGAAATTGCCTTTTTTCTGCTAAAGAGATAGAGTATATTCGATTAAGAATGTCCACGATTTAGCTTTCCCTGATTCCATATATGTATACACATTTGATGTTGCCTTTTTTTGCCTTTTTTAAGATATTTGCCTTTTCTACCTTTAAAAAAGTGATTATAGCATTTACAATTTTTTTTTTAAGATTAAAAAATATACACATGCCCATACGGCTTATAGAAGCGCAGGGACCTCTTGCCAAATTGGTGTTGGAGAAGCTGTTTTCTCAGCTAACATAGGCTTGGAGACAATAAGGGGTGTGGATAAAATTGTAAAGGGCGAGGAAAACGCCCTTATTCCTGATAATATGAACGTTTCAAATCTTCCATATTTAAATTGGGCTCCACTTGTATCAACTTACGTCGAGCGCACATTTAGTACATTCAAGGCTTTTCTTCGCTAAAATCGAATGAAAATGCTGTCAGAAAACTTCAAAATACATCTTGTGGTTCAATGTTAACACAACTATACAGATTAAAATTTTATGAGTTAGAAACTCGAAAGGATAAAATAGTCAAAGATTCAAAGTGCAAATTTCTCATATAATGAAACTAGTTTATAGTTTTTCCCTTTTTACTTGTAATATAAACATTTCTAAAATAAATGTATTTTTTGATCGTTCTTCGTATTTTCTGTCTTTTTTTAGTGCTTTATTTTTGTTTTTTTGCAATACCTAGTGCCTTTTCCTGCCTTTTTCGCTATTTCCTTTTGCCTTTTTTGCAATACCTAGTGCCTTTTCTTGCCTTTTTCGCTATTTTATTTTGCCTTTTTTTATAGGTTTTTAGATTCATCTTCATCTTCATCTTCATCTTCATCTTCACCTTCATCTTCATCTTCATCTTCATCTTCATCTTTATATTTATCTTCATCTTCAT
>NW_016157365.1:109793-120806 GCF_001687245.7 Rhagoletis zephyria | reverse complement strand
CATCTTCATCTTCATCTTCATCTTCATCTTCATCTTCATCTTCATCTTCATCTTCATCCTCATCCTCATCCTCATCCTCATCTTCATCCTCATCTTTATCTTCATCTTTATCTCTATCTTTTCCTTTATCCTGATCTAAATATGTCTATTCTTTTCTCCATTTACATACCATTATTATTAGGTTAGGTATTTAAATTTTCCTTCCTCTTTGTCTTTATAGTTAGGTTTCTTTACTTTTATTTTAATTTCTGTATTTATCCCTTTCTTCTTCTCCATACTCAACTTTACCTTCTTCTTTATTTCAGTCTAATCTATTCATGTACGTACATATATACATCTTATTCCACAACTGCTACTTAGCACGTTTCTGTAATTCACTATCAATATTAAAGCATAAATTTAGGGGGCATTTCCGCCCCAACCGTGTACATGTATGGCATTAGTATTGGTGTGACTTTTGAATTGATTTTTTCGCTCTATTTTAAACTAATTTGAAATTTTAAAAATTGCCTGCACATCAGCATCAAAATACCTTTCTAATGATATATAATTATTTATACCTTAGAAGTATAGTTTAGCCATAAAAGGGGTGTAAAGGAAACATGATTGCCCATTTAAATAATTGATTTCATTAATTTTCATATATGGGTATTTCCATACGTCGCATACGTGACAATCGTACGTTTTAATGTGATACAAACAAGGAATACCATTTGTTTTCTTTAACTTTTTTGGGCCATTGTATAGCACATAATTGGCTCTATATTTAACCGAATTATAGTTTAAAAAACTAAAACCTCCCTATTATAATTGCCATTCGTACTGTCATCAGGTATGTAACTTGAGAATAGAAATCGCCGCATCTTTTAGGCGCATCAATATTACATAGTTACATCCCGAGCTAATAAGAGGAAGGTAAAAATGAAAAGTTACGTGACAAAAGATGGAAGTAGATTTTTTCTTTTCTTACAAAATCGCAAAACTCTGTGGATGGCTATTTTCATGAAACTTATTTTAATATGATTTGGAGCAATTCTAGTTGTTTTAGAGTTTTTTGAATTAACGCAACTTGTTTCAATTTTCTTTTACAACCCCAAGTGTGAAACGTCACGTGCATAAATTTCCATCGTTATATTTTTGTTAATATTCCTTTTAAATGAATTTTTAACGCAAATGAAACATGTATTTTATGTAGAATATACTTTATATTTTGACTTCAGCGCCAATGCAGGGTGAATTTGTTGGAAATCGATGACTTATTATGTTTCAACTACATATGCCAAATTCGAACCAAATCGGACCATAAATACGGTTTTTCGAAATATCTCAACCTTGGCGCCACCTAGGAAGGCCATTTTACGCAAACATGATTTTACTTAAGAGCGAAATACACCACACAAGCGGTTTGACAAACCAAGCGAAATTTCCCTTTGCTTCAAGCCATTTGTGCTGTGTATGGGGGTGTTTGAAGGTTTGACAAACCGCTTGAGGGAAATTTGAGCAAAAATCAAAATTTTTTGATTTTCTGGCCGCCATGTTGATGTTTGATCAAACCGCTTGCGTTGTGTATAGCAAAATCGCCTCATTCGCAACGAAATTTTCACCGAGTAAGGACGTAAGAGAGGAAAATGAAAGAAAACCATAATATTTAGCATTGCGAACTGGAAGAAAACTAAAATTCTTTGCTTGAACGAGTCATGTTTGCATGGTGTATGGCGAAATGGGAAAAGTAGGTTTGAAGAATGTTTGACAAGCCGCTTGTGTGGTGTATTTCGCTCTTTACATAGCCAGTATATATTTTAAAAAGCAGACAAATCGGCCCGTAAATACGTTAGATATAAGATTTATATTTTTTTTGTCGTGGTGGACCTTCCGATGGAAACACCCATATGAGACATTCTTTTTCATATCGGACACCGAATTTAGTGTCACACTTTCGATTGGCTTCAAATTTTTTTTATGGGTTCTATACATGAAATAAGCTAACACATGTCGAGGAATTTTTTTCGCTTTTTTCTTTGGAGATGTGAGCTGTCAAAGTATGAATTCTGACTAATCATGTACTCCTTCAAATCGTTATATCACGGGTTCTTGCCATCGTAGAGACTTCACCTTAACGTCGTTTTAAAGCTAAAGAAACCGGCTTAATCTATATATATATAAATGGTGTGAAAAATTTATAGTAATTCATCAATTGAGAAGGGTTGGATCGATTTGGCTTAAATTTTTTTATAGTTGTTCGTAATTGAGAGGAGAAGGTTTTTACGAAAAAAAAAATTTTGGGAAACCACTCCGGGAAAGTCGGAAAATTGGAAAAATCGAAAATTGATTTTTTTGGTATGGAATTTTGTGTGCAATTCCTTCGGAATGGCATTCGAATGGAAAAATAGAAAATTCTAAGTGGAAAACTCGGAAAAATCCGGAAGAACGCAAAAAATTTGAATTTTTTCGACGAAAGCTTGGAAAATTTCGGATAATTGTGAAATTCATTGGGAGCTTGAATCAATTGGGAACAATTTTTTCCTATGTTTCATAACTGATTCGAATGGGGGCTGCTTTTTTGGAAACGTGTTTAGAAGAAGGAGTGCACAAAGTTTTAATTTTTACGATAGTTGGCGCAGGGGTCGAGCTATGCTTAAAAAAATGCAGTTGGTTCGTTGGTAGCCTTTTGCCTAGATTAGCATATGGGATTCATTTTTTCCGTTAAGTGGGTCAGAGACCGAACTATTCGAAACATACTTATTAATGGTTCGATTTGCTTGCAATTTAGCACGTAGGTAGCTTATTGGCTGGGTTAACTTATAGATATTTTTTCTGATAGGTGGACCAGAACCGATCAATTCTAAAAAATCTTCAATCGAATCGAGTCATTGTTTTACAGTTCGAAAGGTGTTTGAAGGTGCCGCAAACATGCGGGCTATTTAATAATACTTATTACACAGGCCAACAAAAATGGAAAAAAATTTGATGCAGCAAATGTTAACGCTATTTTTGACAAATTTTGTTGTGCTGATTACGAATCCGTAAGCAAAAAGTTACCATCAGCTCCAGATTTTAAGAAAAAACGAGGTCAAATGGTCAAAAAATCGAGTTTTTTGCAATATTTGAGGAGCTCTAGCAATGAAACAAAGGGTGGTAGAACCTTCCACTTAGGCTTTGATTAAAGCAAGTTCCCGCACCTTTGCTTGATGTTCACTTAGGGCTGGTTTCTCCAACTCAACTTAACTTATTTTAGCCACTTTTGGACTTAAGTCAAAAGTTAGCCTACGTTTTACACAGCTTATTCTTGACTGAGTCGAGAAAATTGGCTTAACTAAGTTGAGTTGGAGTAACCAGCCNGAGTCGAGAAAATTGGTTTAACTAAGTTGAGTTGGAGAAACCAGTCCTTATAGTCATTTGTTGAACAGGAATAACTGATTTCGGAAAGTTTGAGCTCCTACCGCAATTAAGCAAAAGGTGATAGAACCTTCCACGTAGGCTTAAATTAAAGCTAGAACTACAGATTACCATCCCTCAAAGTACTATTTCTGCACCTTGCCCTAATGGTCACCTATACTCATTTACTTTTTATCGTCAAAAATGGTGTAAAAATCATTGTTAACTGTTAAATAAATGACTATAGGTAACCTTAGGGTCAAGGTGCAGGAATGGTATTTTCAGAAATTGAAGTCAGAAGTCCAAGCCTTAATTTAACCCTAAGTGGAAGGTTCTATCACCTTTTGTTTCATTGTTAGAGCTTCTCAAATATTGCAAAAAACGCGATTTTTTTACACTTTCACCACATTTTTCCCAAAATCTGGAGCTGATGGAAACATTATACTTACGTACTCTTAATCAGCAAAAAAAAAAAACTATTAAAACCAGCTTCAACATTTGCCGCATCAAAATCGGTAGTGCCCTGTGTTACCTACACTAATTATATAAAGAGAAACTCCTTCTTTTTATAAGTGGTGATCTCGGGAACGGCTGTACTGATTTTTTGAAATTTTGGACACCTACTGCAGACTTTGGATATATTAAGGNCGGTAGTGCCCTGTGTTACCTACACTAATTATATAAAGAGAAACTCCTTCTTTTTATAAGTGGTGATCTCGGGAACGGCTGTACTGATTTTTTGAAATTTTGGACACC
Organism: Rhagoletis zephyria; assembly: GCF_001687245.7. NCBI lineage: Eukaryota > Metazoa > Arthropoda > Insecta > Diptera > Tephritidae > Rhagoletis > Rhagoletis zephyria. The sequence continues at coordinate 116,675 of NW_016157365.1, read as the reverse complement.
TACTGCAGACTTTGGATATATTAAGGGAGCGTGGCATCACCCATGCATATCGAATTTTTCATACCGTATATCTCTGAGAGTATTTGTGGCAATGTCCTGGAAGTTGGTATAGAGATTTTGGGGCTACTGGAAAAGGGAAGTGGTTCTTTCCAAACATATTGAAACTTTTACCTATCTGTAAATATATACACCCAGAATACAGTGTTTTTTTCTCTTTTTTGTATCAAATTTTGAGTATGCAGTTTTGTAGTTCTCCCGATTCCAGTATCATAAAGTGCAAGTTTTTAATGGCTATAAGATACCGTTGATTTTTGAGATTTTTTTTCGCTGATGATGTTACACATTTTCTCCGTATAACGAATGCGTGATAGTTTTTTTCTATGGGAAAAATGCCGAAGAGTGCCAGTATGTAAAAGACTTATTCTGGTGGCTTAACTCCTCCCAAACGACCGAAACGATTTTAATTATAATTTTTATATTGCTAAAAATCGTCGATTCGGAGGCACCAGGGATCAAAGTTAAATGACTCCCGTTAAATCAACCATCAGAACCATTGCGGTCCTTGCTTTACGGTGACTAAACAGAATGTGGACCAATGATACTCATCACTTTGTAAATTGCCACCAACTATACTATACAGATTCAAGGACGATTCACTATCGAGCCGCAAGGACTTCTTCTCGGTATAACGCTTTCGTCAGGTTATTTAAGACGGCAATGGGGATATGCCTTCTGTCGACCACAAAACCAAACATGAACTTGAGTTGCTGGCGAAAACGTTGGACCAAAAATTTCAATAAAAAAATTAATTTTGGGCGGGACGAAGTTCGCCGGGTCTGCTAGTATTTCTATATATAAGATGGTCAAGATTGTCCTAAAGCTAACTTAGCTATTAACAGTTCAACTTTTTTAAGTTGATTTGCATAGTGAAGATCAGTAAATTAGGGATTTATAATTATACCATCGTAATCTTTGTTTAGTTCTCTATAAAAAACGTGGTTAAAAAAATTAGGGTTTTTCAAGAACTATTTTTAAAATAATTTTCTTTATGACGAGATGGTTTATTTTGTGAGAATCAACAATTTTTTGTAATTTGTTTTCCAAAAGTTAAGTCGCTACAATCAGCAGAACCCGAGATATAACGATTTAAAGAAGTACATGATTAGTCAGAATCACGAAAAAATTCAAACTTTGACAGATCATATCTCCGAAGAAAAAAAAAAAATATTCCTCGAACACGTGTTAGCTTATTTCATGTATAGAAGCCACCAAAAAAAATTGAAGCGAATCGGATACATGACATAATTTTTTTACGAAATCCGTCCGACTTAAAAAAGAAAGGCTCATATGTTCATAAGTTTTCATACAAGTATCTGCCTTATTAACTCATACAAGTTATAATTTTTCATACAAGTAATAACTTTATTAACTCATAGAAATTATAGATATTCATACAAGTATTAAATTGACGAACTCATATAATTTCATTAACTTTCATATAAGTTCATCAGTTTTTTTATAAGCTTTTATTTAACTTGGTCATCCCGCGCAAATGGCGGAAATTTCCAATCGATTTTAAACTGACCTCCCGACAAGTTAGAGACTTGAAATTTTCAGCATAGTTCCAATCACGATGACAATGGAATTTAATATATAAATGAATTCCCCATATGGTCCAGGGGTCTTGATTCAAAGGCGGTTAAAAAATAGTAATATTTATGGCTAACAGAGCGTAATTTGCCAAAAAACGTAAAACCACTATAAAATTGTTAAACCTGCCGGCGATAGTGTAGCAAAGCTATTTGTGGCAAATTCTAAATATCAACCTAGTCTAGATATGAACCTCGTTCTAGGAATTAGAAGACTCCAGATGTCGCCCCGCCGGAAGCAGTTAAATATTGCGCCTAAATATATGCCATGCGACAGCGGAAATGGATGACCTGCCATTTCTTTAAATAAAATTAACTGCTGTTATATGTACATATGTATGTTTATACAAAACGTAAGCAAACAACATTTTGCTTGCCAAGTCTTCTGTTCTCTTTCATTGCAAGTTGAATTATTTTAATATCTATTGCAAAATTTTTTAAATAAAATAAAATAACACTTTTTAATATACAACGCTTTTATAAATGGACTAAAAATTATAAAATAAAATAATGTAAAAAAAATATTTTTTAAAAACAAGCTTTTATTTAACCTGTACAACCAAAGCAATAAAATAAAGTAGTGTAACAAAAGATTTTTTAGCAAGAAAATTTTGTCAAAACTGCACTAAAATTAATAAAATAAAATAAGTTAAGGTCTCGTTAAAGTTACTAAAAGTCATTTAGTGAAAGGAGTTATTCAAACTCTAATGAAAATTACTAACAATTTGTACTAATTTACTTCGTTTTTAAAAAAGCTTGTCGCGCGAATAGCAAACCGGCATTTAAATATCTGCATACATACATATAAATACATACCTAACCAATTATGCATGTACGCTGAATTCGCCGACAAGCTTTTTTAAAAACGAAGTAAATTAGTACAAATTGTTAGTAATTTTCATTAGAGTTTGAATAACTCTTTTCACTAAATGGCTTTTAGTAACTTTAACGAGACCTTAACTTATTTTGTTTTATTCATTTTAGTGCAGTTTTGACAAAACTTTCTTGCTAAAAAATCTTTTGTTACACTACTTCATTTTATTCCTTTGATTGTACAGGTTAAATAAAAGCTTGTTTTTAAAAAAAGATTTTTTTACATTATTTTATTCATATAAGTAATAACTTTATTAACTCATGAAAATTATAGATTCTCACCTATATAAAAATATGAGTTTTCATAAAAACTAGATTTAACAATTTTTCTCAGAAAGTCAACAATATGTTTCTCTTTTTTTTTATCACAAAAAAAGAGAAACGTGTTTTTTTATTTTGAAAAAAAAAAAGTTTTTTTAGAGGTCGCGCTGGTCGGTTTTTTATAAAAACGCTGATGTTCTCAATTTTTCTATTTTCTTGACGTGTTATAATTCAGCTAAAAATGTGGTTTTTACATATAATTATTGCGGTTTTATTGGGGAACATTCCCTTAATTACATACCTGTCTTGGCCAGTTAGAATTGGCCTAGTGCCCGAAAATATGCTCTCGAAAAGAGACCTGTTCGAGGCACGTTGGTTGGGTTGGGGGGTTCGACCCTGATTAAGCTGGCATTTCAGGGTACTATTTTATATATATATAAGGAATATTTGAAAGTTAGGGGGGGCTCGAGCTCCCCCCTGCCCCTACCTGGCTACGCCCATGAATAGGCTAATATGTCAATGTTTTAAATGTCACACCACAACTTGGGGCTTATCAGAGAAATGAAATATATATGTATACCATAAAATTTTTGTTTGGCTATTTTTAAATTCTTTTGTTGTCATTGTTTTATTAAATGTGATTGACGCTTCGAAAGCCAGCCAATTTTTGAATTCTTATGCTTATTAGAGAAATGAAAATGTATATAAACCTATCTCGTTATTGAGATGAGTTCTTATTTATTAAACAAATTTGCTGTGAATAAGGACCATTTTTGTGAAAGTTTTTAAGTAAATTATATAAACTTATATAAAAAAGATCTAATAATAATAGAAAAAATGTTTTCTAATTTTAAAATATACACACATATATACATAAACAGGCACGTTCTGTAAATCGAACGATTTGAAATCGGTACGATTTGCTAAATATTGATCGTTATTTCTGATGAAAAGATTGAACATTTTATATAAAAAATATGACAGAAACATCAGCGATGTTATATCATCCATACCAATACCAAATTATTAGTTTTATGATTAAAAATCCACCGACATTCTTAATGGCATTGCGCAGCTTAAGCCCTCGAACCAAACTGACATTGACGGGCTATCCGCAGTTCTATTAAAAAAATGCAATTCTCTTGTTTATCCATTGAAATTAATTTTCAATAACTCGCTATCCGCAGGGGTATTTGTCGATGATTGGAAAATAGCTTTTATCACCCCTATCTTCAAAAGCGGTAATAAAAATGATGTTCATAATTATAGACCCATTTCCAAACTTTCAACTATCTCGAAACTATTCGAATGCATAGTGAAAGAAAAGGTGTCTTTTGCAGTTAAAAGCCTTATTTGTCAGAACCAGCATGGGTTTATGCCTAACCGCTCGACGGTCTCTAATCTCGCTGTCTTTGCAGAAGATTGCATATCTGGCTTCAAAGACGGGTGTCAGTTAGATGCGGTTTATACTGATTTTTCAAAGGCGTTTGACAGGGTTTCGCACTCTATCTTAGTCGATAAACTTGCTGCTTTAGGTTTTCACTCCCTTTTTTTTTAAATTGGATTAAATCTTACCTAAGTAATCGTCGCTGTGTTGTCAATGTCGATAATACATTATCGTATCCCTTTATCGCTTCCTCCGGGGTACCCCAAGGATGCGTTTTGGGCCCCTTATTTTTCATTTTGTTTATAAATGATATAAGTAGTTGCTTTTCCCGTTCTAAATTTCTCCTATATGCTGACGATTTAAAAGTTTACTCCATAATAAAGAGTCCGCTTGATTCACAGATACTTCAAGCAGAGCTTAATAATCTTAAATCGTGGTGTGACACCAATCGCTTGTCGTTGAACATTAATAAATGCTATCACGTCACCTACAGTAAACGTACCATAGTCTTTCACACTTCCTATCATTTTGCCAATTATTATTTAAAGTCCGTCCCAGAGATTAAGGACTTGGGAGTAATTTTTGACAGAAACTTTACATTCAGTAATCATATTAACTTCATTGTCTCAAAGTCATATGCAATGTTGGCATTTGTGCGACGGAACAGTTCCAAATTCTCTGATCCGTATACACTTAAATTGCTTTTCACTACCCTTGTTAGATCTAGGGATGTTCCGATACAAGTAAATACGAGTATGTACTCGATACTTTTGTTTCGATACCAACTACTCTTTTTACTCGAATCGTTGTTTCGATACCTACTTGGTATCGAAAGAAAAGTACTTGTATCGAATCGATTTGAGAAAATGCCATATCCTGTCGATAATATTTTTTCTATGGAAAATAATTGCTTCGTTTTCATTAAAAAAAAAAATGTTTTAAGCAATTACACCGCCAAATTCTAAAGTGTGGATATATTTTTACAAAGTTAGTGATACCACAACAAAGTGCAAGCAATCTTTATAGCCGTAAAGTTTTGTGGAATCCTTTCAAAGGTTGAATTTTTTGTCTAAGTAATCGTATTACTTTAAGTGCTAATAAAGAAGAAATATACATATCGATACCTCAACTGCAAATATATTGAAATATTTGAGATAGGGCGTTTTTGAACCGTTCTTGGAAAGTTTTCTGAGATAGGGCCTTTTCCAATCAAATTCTGAAATAGGGCGCTTTTGAAAAGTTTTCTGAGATATGGCCTTTTCGAACTTTCTGCCGAGATAGGTCGATCTTCCACTCAGGTGCCGCAAAGCTTTATGCCACAGATAACGCCTGAAAATTACTTTCGCTTTGTTGCATTTAAAAGGAGGAAAAATTATCGATATAAGTAGGTATCGATACATTCGCTTGACTCATATAAGTAGTATCGAAATAGCTATTTGAGTAAACTCATTTGAGTAGGTATCGATACTTTGATGGTATCGGAACGTCCCTAGTTAGATCTAGGTTAGAGTACGCCTCATTTAACTGGAGGCCATATCATGCATGTTATGTTAATCGCATTGAAAAAGTTCAAAAGGTGTTTATCAGGTTTGCTCTTTGAACCTTGCATTTTAATGAACCTATACCTTCGTATCTTGCTAGATGTAAGCTCATTAATTTAAAATCGCTGGAAAGTAGGAGATCGATTCTGTCGCTATCTTTTGTATTTGATATTATTTCTGGAGAGGTGGACTGTGCCTCCCTCCTTGAACGTATTCGTTTTAATGCCCCACTTAGAAATTTACGTCACTTTGAGTCCTTTCATATTGGCCCGGTAAAAACTGTTTATGCATTAAACGCTCCTATCACAAGAGCTTTATGCGATCTTAATCGCATCAAAAATTGTATTCATATTGATTTTACAGCCTGTAAAAACGACTTTTTGAAATTGTTATCTTCTATTTTGGATTAATTTTGTAAATTTAGTTTACTTTTCTTTTTAATAGTCTGTAAGAATATTTGATGTATTCATTGGCTAAATTACGCAAATAAACAAAATATTTCCAAAATCGTATCGATTTCAAGTCGTACGAATTTCAGAACATACCTGATATTCTATTTTTTGTATACATTTATAGACTGAATTTTATATAAATGGAGAACCTGAAGACCGTAATAGGGTTAAGAGAACAGTCTCAAACACATTTCATACCTACTGGAGGTGTGAAATCGCGCGGACTACAGGTGTTTTGTGATGAGATACATACAAATCCTCTTCCTGAAGTAGAATATTACTGGACGGAAATAAATAAAGCTTCGTTCACTCAAAATCGGTCCGCGTTCCAGCAATTTCTGTACAGCTATTGTTGGAATATATTAAAAAGTTGGAATGCAGATCGTTAGACAATATATCTGCCTTTATGAGGTTTAAATTTCATAGTACTGGTTTTTAGTTTGACAGTTTTATTCGGATTGGAAGTGGCTGCTCAAAAAATAATGTCGAACAAATTCGTTGAAAATCCGACATTTTCGAGATCAAATTAAAATTAAATATACCAAAAACATATAATTGTCCTCCAAAAATCAATGAATAGATTCCTTCTGCTTGAACTAACGGGGTAAGCTAATCATTAAAAGACATCATTTCGCACCAGCTTAAGGATAAGGCTCTTTACCTGAATTAGGAAAAAAAACGGCTTATCAGAAGAATATCGCGCGAGAGAATTGGAAAAC
>NW_016157365.1:101113-109768 GCF_001687245.7 Rhagoletis zephyria | reverse complement strand
AAAAAGTTCTATAAACTCAAGATGCGCTCAACTTTCAAAAGTACCTAATAAAAAATTTTAAAAAAGAGTCAGTAAAAATAAATTTATTGATTCCATGAATTTTTTCACTTTTATGTTCATTTTTCCGATTTCTGGTTTCTGGTTTTCGATAGATGGTGATTTTTCACGATTGCTAAATTTTTTTAATATTTCGAGTTGCGAAAAAATTAACTGAACTCTCAAGAAAAACGAAAAATTCATATAAAACGACGGCCGAGAAATGGAAAAATTCTACCAAATTTTCATAAATCAGTTTGCAGCTCTCAAGAAAAAAATGCTCGTATATTTATCACCTCATGAAAATTTACAGCAAAAGCAAAGCGCTTTTTCAAGCAACAGAAATTATAATAAATACTTCTTATAATTTCCTTGAGTTTGTATTTGAGGTTATTAGCTTTAGGGGGGGTTTGAACCCCAAAACCCACCCCTTGTGTGCGCTAATGGTTAGATTAAATACATTTTATAGCAGATATATAGATTGGATCACGAAGAAATTAACGGTACCCCTAAATTTGTATATGAGAATTGAAGTCGGTTGTGTTCTTTCCTTAAAAACTACTTGTTTAATAAAAAGTTCTATAAACTCAAGATGCGCTCAACTTTCAAAAGTACCTAATAAAAAATTTTAAAAAAGAGTCAGTAAAAATAAATTTATTGATTCCATGAATTTTTTCACTTTTATGTTAATTTTTCCGATTTCTGGTTTTCGATAGATGGTGATTTTTCACGATTGCTAAATTTTTTTAATATTTCGAGTTGCGAAAAAATTAACTGAACTCTTAAGAAAAACGAAAAATTCATATAAAACGACGGACGAGAAATGGAAAAATTCTACCAAATTTTCATAAATCAGTTTGCAGCTCTCAAGAAAAAAATTCTCGTATATTCATCTCCTCATGAAAATTTACAGCAAAAGCAAAGCGCTTTTTCAAGCAACAGAAATTATAATAAATATTTCTTATAATTTCCTTGAGTTTGTATTTGAGGTTATTAGCTTTAGGGGGGGTTTGAACCCCAAAACCCACCCCTTGTGTGCGCTAATGGTTAGATTAAATACATTTTATAGCAAAAACCGGACCCGTTTACTTTACCCCAATGTTCACACCAAATGTGTTAAAAGTTTTAAGCTAAAAAGAAACAGGGTGATATCCCCTTACAACTAAATCTATAGAAGTTGACACAGTTGTCAAAAGGCTATGAAATGACAAGAGAATCGAGGCAGTCTCATTAAAACTCGATCAGATTCCACAATGGGTCATATGACCCCAGAAATATGCTGGAAGGAGCGCTGGCACAAAGTGGTATGCTATTGTATCATTTACTTTAGACCAGTGCCAGGCAAAATACAGTGGCTGCCTGGCACTGCCTTANGATAAATTATTCATAGGTAACTTTAAATCAGTTTAAAGCCAATGATTTGAATAAAGTTCTGGAAGCCATCAATTTGCGAATATAACCTATTTAAGTCAATTCGAAAAATACATGGGTGTTCAGAAAAATTTTATCATTATCAAAGAAATTGTCTCTTATTTATTTATCCAAGCAAAATATGAAACTTTCGCTAACATGCATCTATAACGGAATATTTTCTCTTTATTTTAACATATTAAATATTTTTTGCTGAAAACCTATTAAAAAGATATAACCAATTTCATGTGTACCGATTTCGTATGAACTATGCTTTATCTTATAGTATATTTTGGCAATCAATATTTTAAATTGAAACCCGTGTGTTACGGGAAAAACCAAATTTATTAATAAACAATTAAAAAAATAAATAAATATAATGGGTTTTTTTATTTTTAGTTTTGTTTTCATTTATTTTTTAATAGGATTTTTATTTATTTATTTATTTATTTAGTCTACAGAAAAATGTTTTCTTACAGACAGTTGAGATAAAANAATATAAATACTTACATTACTCTCAATAATTTCAATAATTGTATATTTTTCCTGCTTATGCATAACCATAAAAGTTGCTGTACTACTACAGTCTACATCATAGTTTTTTAAAGTATAGCTAAAAGGTTTATACCCCGCAAACATATTCTGAGCGCTCAGAATATATGAGTCGGAAAGGAGTCCTAGGTAGGTAAGAAATATGAGTTTCAAAAACAAAAATTTGTTGACTCTTATATGAATCTTTTAGGAGTCATGTATGACCGAAGTTATGAGCCAGCACTTTGCGCCAGTATAAAAACAANGACTCTTATATGAATCTTTTAGGAGTCATATATGACCGAAGTTATGAGCCAGCACTTTGCGCCAGTATAAAAACAATAACGACTAGAAATTTATATCTAAACTTGTTTATACAGATATGAAAAATAATTAGGAAGGAAAAATAAACAAAATTTAGCTGCAGCAACTGCTATTACATATACGCTGCAATATACATATGCACATATATATGTATGCGCAGAGGTATGTATATAAATATGCCACAGTATTTGAAATGATTTCCTTGCTAAGATGGCTCTAAAGTAAGTTCATTAAGAGAGTTGAAGAATAAAGCCAATAAGAGTCACAGAACAGCATACAATGAGACTCCGAAAGTAGACATTTATGAGGCCAATAAGAGTCATTTAAGAGCTTCAAAAAGAGTTCAAAATGAGCCGTATATGAGGCCAATAAGATTCCAATATGACTCATATTGAGGCTCATTTGATCTATGAATTTAAGCTCATATAGGTCGACCTTCGCAGGAAGGGAAACACCCACATTTCGGACTCTTAAATGAGCTCATTATGAGCACAAAGGCTCCGAAATGGGACTCCTTAAAGACTCATTTATGACTCCAAATGTTTGCTGGGTAGTAACCCATTTCGAAAAACGATTCAACTGACTGGTTTCTGTAAAAAAAATATTATAAACCTTTATAGAAACCCACATTTTGAAAAAATCTTAAGCTATATAATGCCAGAGGAATATATGTACGTTGGTTATAGACGTTCAGGGATTCTATTTTAATAAGAAATTTATTGCTAAAGAAGTCAGCATATCAACATATGATTCTTATTCAACCTCCTTTTAAAGAATCCAAGTTAACGATACGGGATAAAACTACTAATAACAATTTTTTAAATAACTAATAATTATACAGGCCCATATAAAGTATAGCCTTTTCATACAAGTATTAAATTAATCAACTCATATAATTTCATTAATTTCCATATAAGTATCAATTTTATTAACTCATATAAGTTTCCAAATTTTGATATAAGTAATGGTCTTATTAACTCACATAATTTAATTACTCTTCATACGAGTACTAATTCTATTAACTCATATAAGTTCATTAGTTTCCATACAAGTAATAATTTTTCATATAAGTATTAAATTTATCAACTCATATAATATGATGAACTTTCGTAGAAATAAATAATTGTTTATTAATTCACATAAGTTCCAAATTTTCAGAGCTTTTGTCAATGTGGAAAAAAGTTGAGTAAATATCTATTGTTTCTTACATAAATTATTTTGGTGAAATTTCAGATTTATTAATTTCATATTTTTCCCATACATTTTCGATTCTGTTATAATTTTTTAAACAACTAATTGTTATATAAACTCAAACAAAATATAACTTTTTCATACAAGTGTTAAATTTATCAACTCATATAATTTCATTAATTTTCATATAAGTATCAATTTTATTATTTATATTGTCGGCCGCTGTGGTGTAGTGGTAAGCAGTGCGCGCTTCCACTCCGCAGGACCCGAGTTCAAACCCTGGTCAAAGCAACATCGCAAAAAATGTAGAAAAAAGGTTTTTTCTTAACAGCGGTCGTCCGTCGGCAGGCAATGGCAAACCTCCGATCGTATTTCTGCCATGAAAAACAGCTTCTCATAAAAATACAATCGCCGTTCGGAGTCGGCGTAAAACTGTAGGTCCCTTCGCCTTGTGTGACAATATCAAGGCGCACGCCACAAGTCGGAGGAGAAGCTCGGCCAAACACTAACATATGTGTAAGCGCCAATCTATTATTATTATTATCAATTTTATTAACTCATATAAGTTTCCAAATTTTTAACTTATTAGCTTATATAATTTCATTGCTCTTCATACAAGTACTAATTCTATTAACCCATATAAGTTCGTTAGTTTCCATACAAGTAATAATTTTTCATATAAGTATTAAATTTATCAACTCATATAATTTGATGAATTTTCATAGAAATAAATAATTGTTTATTAATTCACATAAGTTCTAAATTTTCAGAGATTTTGTCAATGTGGAAAAATTTGAGTAAATATCTTATGTTTCTTGCATGCATTATTTTGATGAAATTTCATATTTAACAATTTCATATTTTTCCCCATACATTTTCGATTCTGTTACAATTTTTTAAACAACTAATAATTATATAAACCCGTATAAAATATAGCTTTTTCATATAAGTATTAAATTTATCAACTCATATAATTTCATTAATTTTCATATAAGTATCAATTTTATTAACTCATATAAGTTTCCAAATTTTCATATAAGTAACTGTATTATTAACTCACATAACTTTATTAATTTTCATATAAGTATCAATTTTATTAACTCATATAAGTTTCTAAATTTTCATATAAGTAATTGTCTTAGGAACTCATATAATTTCATTAATGTCCATACAAGTACTAATCTTATTAACTCATATAAGTTCGTTAGTTTCCATATAAGTAATTGTTTATTAATCCACATAAATTTTTTTTTTTTGTTAAAGTGGAAACAAGTTGAGTAAATATCTAATGTAATGTTTTTTGCATGCATTATTTTGATGAAATTTCATATTTATCAATTTTATATTTTCCCCCATACATTTCGCTACTTTTACAATTTTTTTATACAAGTTATATCCTTTGTAACTCATAGAAGTTATGAGTTTTCATACAAGTATTAAATTTATCAACTCAGATAATTTTATTAATTTTCATTCAAGTACTAATTATTTTTTTAATTCATATAAGCTCATCAGTTTCAATACAAGTAATAATTTTTTAACTAATTTTTCATGCAAGTATTAAATTTATTAACTTATTCATTAGTTTTCATACAAGTAATAGCCATATTAATTAAGTAAGTTATAATATTTCATACAAGTAATTACCTTTTTTTGGTGAAAAACTATGAACTAATTTCATTATATACATATTTTGTACTTTGAATCTTTCACTATTTTGTCCTTATTAATCGACTTCCAAAAAAGCAGAAGGTTATCAGTTCGTCGGAATATTTTTATTTTTTTATTTTTCTTATGTATGTTACCGAATAACTTTGCACCACGTCAACCGATTTCGATAATTCTTTTTGCAACGGAAAGGTAGTATCTCAGGGGTGGTTTAGATTGGTTTGGATTATCGAAATCGGTTGACGTGGTCCAAAGTTATGCGGTAACATACATAAAAAAATAAATAAAAAATAAAAAAAAAAAAAAAAAAAAAAAAAAAAAAAAAAAAATATTCCGACGAAATGATAACCTCCTCCTTTTTTGGAAGTCGGTTAATAAGTGGCACCCAATTTAAATATGGAACGCTTAAAACTTTCATATTGTCAGGATTAAGGGATATTTCCTTACCCTTTATAATTAAATATAGAAAAGGTAAAAAAGGCAAATATCTTTAAAAAGGCAAAAAAAANTAATAAAAAAAAAAAAAAATATTCCGACGAAATGATAACCTCCTCCTTTTTTGGAAGTCGGTTAATAAGTGGCACCCAATTTAAATATGGAACGCTTAAAACTTTCATATTGTCAGGATTAAGGGATATTTCCTTACCCTTTATAATTAAATATAGAAAAGGTAAAAAAGGCAAATATCTTTAAAAAGGCAAAAAAAAGCAACATCAAATTGTGTATATATAGAATCAGGTAAAACTAAATCGTGGACATTCTTAATCGAATATACTCTATCTCTTTAGCAGAAAAGAGTTAATTTCCATAAAATCCGTTCCCTGATACCTAATAATAAATAAGTAATTATAAAATTTTATTTCATTTCAAATTAAACTTTATTTGTTATCATCAACAACATCAAAAGACCTTTCCATTCATATACACATCTATATATTAATACGCTAACATAAATTTTGTCTCCGTTCGTTTGGCGATTCTACCGAACCGATTTCAAAACCAAGAACACCGTTGGAAAGGCATTTTTCCGTAGATTTTATGATTTCACAATTGGTTGAAAATTACGGCCACAACCGTTGCTTAAACATTTACGAATTGTGAATAGATGTTGCTGCAACATGTTCAATTTGGCATGTTTCGCCTGTTGTTTCACTACACATTTGAAATTAAGCTTTGAAATAAAGATAAATATAAAGATGAAGAAATAAATGAGAACGATGAAGTAAAAAAAGGGGCAAAAGTGAAGATAAAGACGAAAAGACATAAGAATTGGGGTAACTAAAAGGGTAAGAACATTGGGGTAACTAAAAGGGTAAGAACATTTCTTGAATTTATGTAGTAAACTTCTTTAGCGGCAGTTGGTTGGGAGTAAATTGTCAAATTCAAGGGGAATAATGCACATGGAAATGGTTCCCAGCGGTTTAGCGGTTTGAGAATAAAAACAAAAACAAAGATGCCTAGAGGTACAGGCAAAAACGAAGATCAAAGCAAATTTAAACATTTTAAGGTAAAGGTGAAGAGGAATGTGCAAAAGTAAAGATAAATACGAAGAAAAGGATGAGGTTGAAGATCGATATTGTTATCGATATAAAACCCGATATTTCTATCGATATATAATCGACATTGCTATCGATAAAATAATCGATGTTGTTATCGATACTGTTATTGATTAAATAACAGCTATTGTAATCGATATAATAATAATATAATAATCTATATTGTTATCGATACAATAATGGATATTGTTATCGGTATAATAACCGACTAAATAGTTGATTTATATTGTTATCGATATGTACAATAATCGATACTGATGATTGTTATATTTATCGATGAATTATTAGATTTTGCAATCGGTGTATTTTTCTATATGTTTATGGATATTGTTATCGGTATTTTTATCGCCACATTTATCAACAGGGTTATACATATAATAATCGGAACATGGAATGTGATCACATTAAATGACATCACATCACATTATATCACATGATATGAAGAGACTTCACATGATATTACATCACATAATATGATATCACATTACACGATATCACGTGACATGACATCATATGATATGACATCACATTATATGGCATGACTCCTGACTGCATACATCACATGACTGATCGATTCATCGTATGATATGACATGGCATTACATACGTGGCATCACATGATATGACATCATATGGTATGACATCATATGACATGACATCAGAGGATATGACAACACATGATATGACATCCTATTACATCACATAAAATCACGTCACATCTTATCACGTCGCACCTCATCTCATCTACGTGAATAGAAAAAGAAAAGGATATAAGCAAAGATGTGAAAGATAAAAACAAAGAAGAAGACCAAGGTAAAGTTGCCGATTTCAAAACCAAAAACATCGTTGGAAAGGTAATTTTCTGTAGATGAGCAGAGTTTTTATAGTTTCGAAATTGGTTGAAAATCGTCGTTTAAAAATTCTCCATATTTGTGTATGGTTGTTTTTGCAACCTGTTCAATTTAAGCTGTTTCGCATTTTGTTTTACTTCGTATTTGAAATCAAACTTTGAAATAAAGATAAATATGAAGATGAAGAAACAAGTGATAACGATGAAGACAAAAAAAGGTAAAAGTGAAGATAAAAGACGAAAATTGAGATAAAGGCGAAAATGGAGACAATGAGAAATACATAAGAATTAGGTTAACAGAGTATCCGAAGGAATCGAAATAAAATCAGCCATAAAGGTTACTGAACTTTATCGAATCATCGAAGTTTATAATTATCGAAATTTATTTGGACTTATTAGTAGTCGCTGTAAACTATCGAATAGTAAAGCTGACAATGTTTACTGAGTTGTCGAAATTTATAGACACAGAAACTTAGTTGTCCAAATTTACGGATAGTTATCGAGTATAAAAACGTGTGGATTAAGAAATTTGTCAATTTAAAGAAATGTATCTTATCGATATTTATGAATTATCATTATTATAGACTTAACAAAATTA
Source organism: Rhagoletis zephyria (assembly GCF_001687245.7). Lineage (NCBI taxonomy): Eukaryota > Metazoa > Arthropoda > Insecta > Diptera > Tephritidae > Rhagoletis > Rhagoletis zephyria. Next base: position 101,605 of record NW_016157365.1, on the reverse strand, counting down.
TCGAGGGTCGTAATGCATGGAGTTCTTTCAACTTACAGAGTTATCGATAATTATTGATCTACTGAAATTGGTTGGTTCAAAAAAGCAAAGTTTATGGAATTTTCAAAATATATCGATTTTCGAAATTTCAAGGTTATATAAGCTTATCGATTTATTACTGCTTATCGAATTTAATCGTCTTAACAGAGTGTAACGAGTTTAAAAATGTTTAGATAGTTTCGAAAAATGTGGAGATGTCAAAAGTAAAAATTTATAAAGTTATCCAAAGTTTTTACATTTTTGAGTTATCGAAATTTATCGAGCCATCGAATTTCACAGTTATCGAAATTGGTCGAGTTAACGAATTTTGTTGAGTTATCGAATTTTAGTGTTCTTGAAATTCATCGAACTATCGATATGTATAAATCAGAAATTTATCGATAAACTTGAATGTATCGGGTCAATTCCAAGTCCTGCCGAAGTCCTCCAAAGACCTTCTCAGATAAAAAAAAA
>NW_016157365.1:75526-101088 GCF_001687245.7 Rhagoletis zephyria | reverse complement strand
CGAATGAGTCCATCGGAGTCTACGTAGCAGCGATGAAAATTATGTTCGGTCGGTTACAGGAGCCCCTGTCGGAGAGTAGGATGCTAGGGATAATTAGGGCAAATCTACTACCCTTTTACCAAACGCAGCTGGGACTAGTTTCGCCAGGATCGGTTGCGGAACTAGTCGCCTTGGGTAGAAAATTAGAGTCGGTTAGGTCGTCGGTTGAAGCTTTTGTCCCTCCACCAAGTCACAAGGCCAAGGGTCTGTTGGAGCCTGACTTGGCTTATGCCTCGGTGGGCTCGGAGGTCGCAGCGGTGGCAGATTCAACGGACCACGAAGGGTTTAGGGCGGGGCCTAATACCCGTTGTTTTAATTGCAAGCTGTTTGGTCATGTTTCAGCTGATTGTAGAAAGGGGATAAAGTCCTTCGGCTGTGGTAGGCCTGGGGCCATGAAGCGGGACTGCCCGGTGTGTGCAGCGAAGCGGAATGGTGCCCAGGGTACCCAGCGTAGTCCGGGTGGAGGCGGTCGGCGGAACCACAACCCGTTTAGGTCGGAGTCGAAGTCGAATAGTTGGGCGAATTCGAAGTCGAATGTTAGGTCGGAAAATAAGTCGGGAAACGGGAGGTAGACCCCTGGGACAGCAGGTCAGGTGGTCTTGTAGGGCGAGTTAGTAATCCTGCTAACTCCCAGCTGGCTAAAGTAGGGTTCGGTGGTTCAGATATTCGGTTGGCGTATTCGCTTGTCTCGGACGGCTTCGATAAGCGTCCGTATTTGGATGTGAGGATTTTTGGTTACACTTTTAGGGCGTTGTTGGATTCTGGTGCGTCGAGAACGGTAATTGGTCGGTTAGGTTGGGAAGTTTTCTCATCTTGTTGCGTTAGGGGGTCTTCATCTAATATTCCCTTGAAAGTTACCCTTGCGGATGGAGGCCATGTATCGGTGTTAGGTTCGGTTTCGCTGCCAATTGAGGTAGAGGGCAAGTCAGTCCTCGTTGAGTGCCTCATAGTTCCTGGCTTGCCTCAGAGCGTTATCCTTGGGGTCGATTTTTGGACCTAGGCGGGTATTATCCCGGATTTGATGAAAATGAGGTGGAGCTTTTCTCGGCCGGAACAGGACTGTTTGGCGGCGATAGTCGATCACTCCGAGTTAGGCAATAGAGAGGCTAGTGCTTTAGATGAATTAGTTGCCCGGGCGTTCAGGGCTATGCCAGAAGGGTTAGGTCGAACCCACCTTGTTGAGCATCGAATTAGGGTAAAAGCAGGAGTCGAACCTGTGAAGCAGAGGTATTACCCGGTGTCTCCCGTCATACAGTCGCGTATAGACGAGGAGTTAAAAGACATGCTCGATAAGGGAGTAATTGAAAAGTCGCATAGTCCTTGGGCGTCCCCCGTAGTCATGATTAGGAAGAAAGATGGGTCTTATAGGTTTTGTGTAGACTATAGGGTTTTAAATAAATGTACAGAGAGAGATAGCTACCCCCTTCCTTATGTTTCGGCGACTTTGGATAAGCTGAGGGACGCCAGGTTCCTGTCCAGTCTGGACATTAAGTCCGCGTATTGGCAAATCCCGGTGGAGGTGCAGTCGAGACCCTTCACCGCTTTTACGGTACCAGGAAGAGGTCTCTTCCAATTTAATCGTATGCCATACGGGTTGCATAACGCACCCGCAACTTGGCAAAGATTCATAGATTCATTTATAGGTCCCGAATTAGAGCCCCATGTCTTTGTTTACCTTGATGACATCATTATCGTTACAAATAACTTCAATAAACATCTAGAGATTCTGCAGATAGTTTTAGATAGGTTAACTAAAGCGGGCCTTGAGGTTGAATAGGGATAAGTGCAACTTTTGTAGGCCAGAGTTAAAGTATTTAGGCTACGTGGTAGACAAGCACGGTCCCAGAAAAGGTTGAAGCGATGGTTAACATCGAAAGGCCCAAAAATGTAAAACAGGTTAGGTCATTTATAGGTACAGTGTCCTGGTACCGAAGATTTATTAAGGACTTTGCTGAGTTAGTTAGGCCTCTCACCGAATTAACAAAGAAAAACCGAAAGTTCGAGTGGAACGAAGATTGTGAACGGAGCTTTAGGGAGGCGAAGGAGCGCCTGGTGACAGGACCCGTTTTGAGCTGTCCAGATTTTGAGAAACCTTTCACAATCCAGACAGACGCGTCTGATTTCGGTATAGGAGCAGTTTTGACCCAAAGATTTGAGGACGGTGAGAGGGTTATAGCATATTTGAGTAGGTCCCTGAATAAAAATGAGAAAAATTATTCGACGACAGAGAAGGAGTGTTTAGCGGTCTTGTGGGCGGTCGAGAAATTGCGTCCATATGTTGAAGGCGCTAGGTTTACTGTCGTCACTGACCACTATTCTTTGGTTTGGCTGAACAACTTGAAGGATCCTTGTGGTAGGTTAGCGCGTTGGGCGCTGAAGCTCCAGCAGTATGACTTTGAGATTGTCCACCTGAAGGGAAAGGAACGTGTGGTTCCAGATATGTTGTCCCGTAGTGTGCCTGTTGCTGAAGTTTCCACTAGTGACCCCTGGTTGTCGAAGATGATTCGGTCTGTAGAAAAGAGACCCTTATCGTACCCAGCATGGAGAGTAGAAGGCGGCTGCCTCTACAAATTCGTTAAGTCCAAATTCCCCTCTATTTACGGTGATTCTTTGGATTGGAAGAAGGTTGTTGGTCGAGAGGAGAGGGCTGAGATTCTCAGTAAAAGTCATGATGACCAGTTGGCCGGTCACATGGGCATCCGGAAAACTTTCGCTAGGGTTGCACAAAATTTTTATTGGCCGCAGATGAAGGCGGATATCGCGAAATATGTTCGAAAATGTAAGATTTGTCAACAGTAGCGGATAACCAAAGGAGTTGGGACCAGCAATTTGCAAAGGTAGCGTGCTGTATTAGAACAGCGCAGCATGAAGTGTTAGGAGCCACGCCATACTTTGTAAATTTTGGTAGGGAAATGGCGTTGGAAGGCAGTAGGAGATATATCGAGTCATTAGGAGAGCAGGAGAGAATTAATTGTGAAGAAAGAGCAAAGAGACTCGAAGAGATTAGGTCTAGCCTTAGAGTGAGATTAGAGGAGGCCAGTGCCAAGTTAGCAAGAAATTATAACCTTAGGAGAAGAGATGTGCAATATATGCCAGGAGAGTTAGCTTGGAGGAAAAATTTTGTATTATCTGATGCAGCAAATTACTACGCGGCGAAGTTAGCGCCGAAATATATAGGACCTTTTATAGTGAAGAAGAAGGTGTCGCCATGGACTTATGTCCTGGTAGACGAGTCAGGCAAAGATAAAGGGACATGGAACTTGAAGGAGTTAAGACCATATAGGGACAGTTAGGAGATAGGTATTTCACAAAAGAAGGCAAGCTTTCTTTTTAAGGAGGAAGGGGTGGGGTTGTCGCGTACTGGCCGCAACAAAATAAACATTTGTTTCCCCTTTGTTCTATTTACCTATTTCCTTTCACTCCAGCCGATAGGAGTGAAGTCTGCCGACACTCAAGTGTACATATGTATGTACATACCTAAATAAATAGCAGAATGAGCTCAAGTTGAGCGAAATAGTTGTTTGTCGGTGGAGCGCCACCGCAAAGGGGAAAAGTCTCCATTAGGGCACTCCGCCCAAAAACGGTGCCGACCGAGGGTAAGAATGTAGGAATGAGTAATGACGCGAAAGACCGTAGTAGGGGTGTCGCCTTTGCTCTCACCTATTGCGGCACTTTTGTTGTCCGCTGTATGATGGCAATGGCAAGTCCATGGTGTTGTTTGTGTGCGCCGTGGTGGCGACCGCTAAAGCGCCCAATTCGCTTCTAGAATGATCGGGCCGGCGCCAATTGATCGGGCACCAACAACACCGGCGCTGACACTCCAACGGTTTGCGTACCGGTGCGTAGGTTGCGGCCTGGCTCGCGACTGCGTGCCGGGGCAGTTCTAAGCGAGCTTTGAGAAAGGCAAGACCCTTATTGCGAGCGCGAGTGCTTTTATACATAGTAGCCCAGTAAAATTAGATAAATCTGTTTAGTGCGAGGTGTTAAAAATTGAATAAAAATTCGGTAAGTGCCAGGCGAGGCACTTAGATTGCAGTAGCAGCAGCGATTAGTTTCGTGGAGCAGCGCCAGTCGAGGCGTGGTGAAGTCGGCACCGGATTTGGGAGCCATATTCCCGAGGAGCGCCCCTGCGGTCGGAACGCCCACCGACCGCCGATAAGTATCGTTTTGTTTTGTTGTGTCGTGTATTTAGGCGTTATTGTTGTCGGCAGGCTTCCTCTTATTGTGTTTCCCTTTCCGATCCTGTTTAGCATCCTGCACCCTGAGCCCAGTCATACAGGCGGGTTAAAGATATCCCCGGCAGCACGGGGATGTAGTGCGAGTGGGTTCGTAACCTTTTGGTTGGACCTCACCTCGGGTGCGCCCCAAAAACAAGGTTTTGTCTTTTTAAATCTTTGTGTTTAAAAATTTTCTGTTTAGCTAAAATTTTCGACCCACCCTATTATTACGTACATATATATATATTAGTTGGTGCCGTTTGGTATTTTTGTCGTTGTTGTCCCTAGCTAGATTTTGTTTGTTGGGTATTTGGATTGCGTGTATATTGCCCTTGCAAGCAACCCCGCCGTCTCCACTGAGCCAGCCGGTTGCTTGGAATTTTTCTTGTCATCTCCCTTTTGTGCGTGCATTTGTTTATTTCGTTTGGCCCCCTTGTGTTGTTGTTGCGCACGGTAAGTGCATTTATTTGGGACATTAGGTAGGTCGGCTTTTGTAAACAAAAGGTAAGGTGACAATGTTTACTGAGTTGTCGAAATTTATAGACACAGAAACTTAGTTGTCCAAATTTACGGATAGTTATCGAGCTATAAAAACGTGTGGGATTAACGAAATTTGTCAAGTTAAAGAAATGTATCTTTTTATCGATATTTATAGAATTATCACTATTCATAGACTTAACGAAATTTATCGAGGTGTCGTAATGCATGGAGTTCTTTCAACTTACAGAGTTATCGATAATTATTGATCTACTGAAATTGGTTGGTTCAACGAAGCGAAGTTTATGGAATTTTCAAAATATATCGATTTTGTCGAAATTTCAAGGTTATATAAGCTTATCGATTTATACTGCTTATCGAATTTAATCGTCTTAACAGAGTGTAACGAGTTGTCAAAATGTTTAGATAGTTTTCGAAAAATGTGGAGATGTCAAAAGTAAAAATTTATAAAGGTATCCAAAGTTTTTACATTTTTGAGTTATCGAAATGTATCGAGCCATCGAATTTACAGTTATCGAAATTAGTCGAGTTAACGAATTTTGTTGAGTTATCGAATTGTAGTGTTCTTGAAATTCACCGAACTATCGATATGTATCAAATCATTGAAATTTATCGATAAACTTGAATGTATCGGGTCAATTCCAAGTCCTGCCGAAGTTCTCCAAAGACCTTCTCAGATAAAAAAAAATTTAGTTACGTTTTAGCAGAAGATTTTCCGGTTAGTTAATTTGTACCGTATAAGTTTTGCTACGTGTTAAGTTAGAAAACTTCTCCAAGGCTTCTAAAATTAGAAAAACTGTCGAATTTCGACAGTAACTGGCACTCTAGTATATATTAAATACTTAGCAGTTAACTATGTGAACATGTTAACGCACTTTTCTAGCGGTGGAGCATATACATATATTTCTGACATATAATTTCTGACGCATATTTCTGACTGTAGAGCATATACATATACATACAGGGTGTCCCAGAAGTAACGCGCCAAACTTTAGGAGAAGGTAGGTGGGGGGGGTGAGCTCACTGATAAACAAAAAATTTTCAGGTAAAAGTGTCACCGTTTTTGAAATATTTACATTTTNGCACGATTTTTTTTAAATTCGAAAAAATGTAAATATTTCAAAAACGGTGACACTTTTACCTGAAAATTTTTTGTTTATCAGTGAGCTCACCCCCCCCACCTACCTTGCCCTAAAGTTTGGCACGTTACTTCTGGGACACCCTGTATATGTTTACGAGTTTCTGTCGTATATAAGCATAATATGAATTTCTGGCGGTGGAGCATATACGGATTTATGAAAAAATATTAGCTATAACTATCTATAGATATACAGATCTATATAGATGTACAAATACGCCACAAGAAAATTTTGCAATCCCTTTTTTGAAGGCACCGTTCGCTCGATTTCAATGAAACATACACCGATTTAAAGGATATAACTCCTCTAATCCAGAAATGTTAATTCCGATATTTAGTAGGTACACTGAGGTGAAAAAATATTAAAACCAAATAAAAACGTAGTTGATCTTACTATAAACGTCAACGAAAGTACTGTATAATGGTAAATATTCAATTCAATTACGCGCATATTAAAATGACCGCGTTCCTTTTGAAAAAGCATCCGTGAAGTGAATAATCAAGGCAAAAACTAAAAAAAAAATATTTAACTTGCATGTTGCCTGCAGTGGATTCGAACCCTGACCATCTCTGGATATCAACAAATTGTGGCATGCATCTTTTCGCACTCAGCTACACCCAGGCATATAAATTTCAAATGTTGAATATCCATCAACACCACAGTACTCGATTTGTACGGATAAACATGTACTATGTATGAATGTGGGTATTGTCACCGCTCTCAGAGCGGCGCTCTGCATGCTTGGGGTGCGTATGTACACTCATATATACATATACTCAGATGTGAACAGTCAAATACGTGCGTAATAAATTTTGTATGAAAATATTATTTTTAAATTCGAACATTTTTGAACGATAATCAAATATAAAGTATTCATTTTTACTATGCATTATATCCCTCAGTGTACTGGGAAAGTGGGCGTGGCACGTCCTATACAAACTGAAGTTCTCTTATCGGTCATCTCTGCAGCCGCCTGTGCTAACATCCTGAAATTTGACACAGCAACATATGTTGTCAATACCGCCCATACAAACTGCAAGTCTCATATCGCTTAACTCTGGAAACGCTTATGCTGACGTCCTGAAAATTGACACAGAAACATATGTTGTCAATACCGTACTTACGGCGAAAAGTGGTAGATTTTGGAAAAGGGGGCGTAGCACCGCCCATACAAACTGCAATTCCCATATCGCTTATCTCTGGAATCGCTTATGCTGACATCCTGAAATTTGACACAGCAACATACATTGTCAATACCGTACTTTCGGCGAAAAGTGGTGGATTTTGGAAAAGGGGGCGTGGCACCGCCCACAGAAACTGAAATTCTCATATCGCTTATCTCTGGAACCACTTATGCTAACGTCCTGAAATTTGACACAGCTATTTACGATATCAATAACGTACTTATGGCGAAAAGTGTAGATTTTGGAAAAGGGGGCGTGGCACCGCCCATACAAACTGAAATTCTGATACCGCTTATCTCTGGAACCGCTTATGCTAACGTCCCGAAATTTGGCACAGCGCCATTTATGATACCAATAACGTACTTATGGCGAAAAGTGGTAGATAATGGGAAAGGGGGCGTGNCGATATCAATAACGTACTTATGGCGAAAAGTGTAGATTTTGGAAAAGGGGGCGTGGCACCGCCCATACAAACTGAAATTCTGATACCGCTTATCTCTGGAACCGCTTATGCTAACGTCCCGAAATTTGGCACAGCGCCATTTATGATACCAATAACGTACTTATGGCGAAAAGTGGTAGATAATGGGAAAGGGGGCGTGGAACCACCCATACAAACATATTTTGTCAATATCGTATTTATGGCGAAGAGTGGTAGATTTTGGAAAAGGGGGCATGGCACTGCCCATACAAACTGAAATTCTTATATCGTTTATTTCTGGAACCGCTTATGCTGAGTCCTGAAATTTAGCACAGCAACATATGTTGTCAGTACCGTACTTTCGGCAAAGAGTGGTCGATTTCGGATAGGGGGCGTGGCACCACCCATACAAACTGAAATTCTCATATCGATTATCTCTAGAACCGCTTTTGCTGACATCCTCAAATTTGGCACAACAACATATGTTGCCAATACCGAACTTTTGGCGAAGAGTGGTAGATTTTGGATAGGGGGGCGTGGCACCGCCCATATAAACTGAAATTCTCATATCGCTTATCTCTGGAACTGCTTATGCTAACGTCCCGAGGTTGCGCAGGGATAAAACATATTTATAATCAGATTCGTTTCACTTTTAGAACACATATTAGTAACATAAAATTTGGTGTAACTTGGAAGCCCAGGTGATGAAAAAATATTGGGCTTTGGCCCGGTATTGAGAAAAACCCGTGTGAAACCGCCGTTAGAAAAGGAAATATTATCTTTTGTTGTAAACATTCAAGATACGTTCTCAACCGTTAACGATTCTGATGAAAAAAGAAAGAGTTTGTGTAGATGTGCGCAATTTAGTTTTTAACCTCCAACAGGCTCTCAAACAAATATAATCGAAAAACTTATTTACAGTCTGAATTGGTATATGTTTGACATATTAGTCAGTGGTGAACATCTCATCTATACATGCTAATACATATGCATATTTTTTACAAATGAAAATCGAGTTTCCTTTTTCGGTCTAATTTTAAAAGCTACTGAAGAAATTTTGGAGGAGACTTGATATAATTAGCATTAATCAATCAGGTCTTAAAGATCATAATTTGATCTTAAGTTTTCTTGTAAATTCGCTATAAATTATGCTGGTGGACTTCAAAATAGTAATTCCCATAAAGGAGTTAGTATTGGTGACAGGTAAAATTCAAAAGTGTACGAAAAAGATGTCGAATTTCGACAACTGGGCGATACTAGTTCATATAATTGCGGACATTTATGTTTAAAGTCTTATTATCAAAATAAATAAGTAATTATAAAACTTTATTTCATTTCAAATTAAACTTTATTTGTTATCATCAACATCATCAGACCTTCCCATTCATATATTTATACATATATATTAAATACTTGATAATTAACTATGTGAGCATTCTTAACACTTTTCAAGGGGTGGAGCATCTATATGTGTATGTATATACATATGTACGTATGTGCGTATGTATTAGTGATTAGACATCCGCGGATGCGAATGCGGATGCGGATGTCATGTATTTTTAAGAAAAAATTAGGTTAGTAAATTAAGTTATTTAGGTAAATAAAAAAAATGGGAAAGTTAGTAAATTTTAATAATGCTTATTCATTTAGTACTAGAATTTAAAAATTGGAACATTATATCTAATAAATGACTTTCATCTTCACTTGAAGAATCTAGCATAATGGCGAGATCGTTGTTTTAACAGCGCTTGCAAGCCAAACCAGATGTGTCAGGTTCTTCTAAAGATTTTTAAAAAGAATTCTTCATTCTCATGCCTTTGGCTCTTTCAGAATTAGGGGAACCTGTAACGTCATCAGCGTTTTGCAACTTTAGTTTTTGTAATTAATTTTTGATACTTTCTTTTGCGACTGGTTTGAAAAATTTGTGCTTATAACGAACTAAATAGGTGTATATATAAATATAAATTATTATTTTCCAGGAATGAACATTTTTAGCAAAATTCAAATCGGATCAGAATATTGTTATTTTTTTTTAAAGCACCCCGTTTTTAATAAGCATTTGAATTATTGGAATCACGAATGATGAAGATCTCAGACAGTTACGTAATTCTTACCTAATTAAAGATCAGACCTATAGGTTTTTAATTATTTAAGCATCGATTCTGTTTATAGCCAGACGTTGACCATTTCTGCAGGAAATCCCTATTCCAGAAGCTTAATATTTGACTTTAAATAGCAAAGAAGCGAGACGTAGAGGGACCGTTTTACCATAGAGGCTTTTAGCTAAGGATCCAATGTATATTTCTCTATGAAAAAATATTGCCCGACAAGTAAAAAAAATTACTGCTTTTAAAGTTATTGGGCACGTTCAGAAGGCGCAACAGCTCAGTAACTGTTGCGATTGCACCTTCTGAACGCGTTGTTTTGCACTTCTGATCAACTGAACAGTTGCGTGTTAGATGATCGTAATATTTTTATGATCATTTGAGACAACATGTTGTGTGTTTTGAATTTGACAGCTAATGTATCAAGCCGTTCAGAAGGCGCATTATGATCACTGATTTTTATAGCAACGGTTGCGCTCAACTTCTGCGCCTTCTGAACCTACCCATTGCCAAAAATAAATTCCCCAAAGAGCCCTATTTGAAATCATTGAAACGAATATATGTAACATCAAAAGCAAATCACGACAATTTGGTTTAAAATTACAGTGCACGCTTTCTTCTTTATGTCTAGTAGTTTTTTTTAAGATTGGTTAAAAAAAATCGTAATAAAGAAAGGAACCAATTTATTTAAAATAGAGAAAACAAAAAAAAGGTTATTAAAAGTACTATGTTTACGGTGACCATCCGTCCTTTATTTTAAAGGACAGTCCTTTATTTTAACCTTATGTCCTTTATAATTTTTTTCAAAGTAAAGGACGCTTTTATTCCTTTATGTCCTTTATTTCTTAAACTGTCCTTTAAATCAGCTCTGCATTTTTCAGAGGTAAAATTTTAAACACAGGATATGAAAAATAAAAATATCCCTTGTAAAATATAATGAAAAGCTTCGCCAGTTTGTTTCGCACCCCACTTAAGGGTTTCTACTTAATCGGTAATCTTTGTGCAATCTATAAGCACAGATAAAGTTGTGCCCAGGATCGTGTTGCACGCTGAGTTTCCACTTCCACTGAAAGATAACAATAAACCCCCTGCTGCACAGTGGTTAAAAACTGGCATTTAGTGTTCGTAATTCACTGCAGCCTTCATGTTTTTCACTTAATATGATTATTTTGCCTGAGCTCGATTTGTGAATTTTTATTTAATTATATTAAATTTTTTAGTGCAAAATGCAGAAAAAGTAGCAATTTTGAAGGAAATGTGTTCTCCTGCTCCAGTGAATAAATGTTACATAGCAAACACTAGTTGAACACAATTGTCTGATTTTCCCAAAACGAAAAAATTACACAAAATTTTGAGATGTCATAAAAAATGTTCACCAAAATAAATATTTTTTTTTAGTTTTTAGTAAAAATTGGTTGAAAAATGAAGGCTGCGGTGATTTATGAACAATCAATTCCAATTTTGAACCACTGTGTGCTGCCTTCGTTGTGCAGTATGAATTATGGTAAACGCATTTTGGTGGCAAAGGATAGCGAAAGCCTTGAAAAGGATTTGGCTTAATTTTTCGCTACAGCAGGGGAACTTGTANATCAATTCCAATTTTGAACCACTGTGTGCTGCCTTCGTTGTGCAGTATGAATTATGGTAAACGCATTTTGGTGGCAAAGGATAGCGAAAGCCTTGAAAAGGATTTGGCTTAATTTTTCGCTACAGCAGGGGAACTTGTACAATTAAATAATATAATTAACTGGTAAATATTTGATTTAAATTACGATATGGGTAAGGTACTTTTCTCATACAACTTGTATGTGCGTATTCCCAAATCATTTTGAAAAAAAGTCCTTTATTTTACGTTGGTTAATATGGTCACCGTAACTATGTTCTCTTTGATGTACGCCTAGCTCGGTTATATAGCTTAAGAAATAATCGGCCTCATTGCGTAAGTCGTAAATTAGGCTAAGTTGTACAACTCGACAACATTGGCATTGTCTACTGTCATGCTGAAATAAGTAAACAAAGGAAATCGGCGAAAACAATACTGTGCTGCCAAGTTTTTCCGTTTTAATATACTAGTCGGGTGGAAATTTTAGGCAATGACGTGAAATTTTCGATACGATTCGACTCTCGAAAAACGACTTGTATTCGACACGACTCTCGCAATTAGGATGAATATGTTTAAAGGCATTTTTATCAAAGTTGTAAATATGACATTTGACCAGTTTTGTTACACAAATACTCCCACTACCCCAGGCAAAAAATATTGGCTACAATTTGTCATTTTGTTTGCTTGATATACGTTTTATCGGTGCACTTGTATAACATTCGCATTCGCAAAAGCTCCGCATTGATTATTGCGAAGGCGAATGTTAAAATTAATGAGGAAGCTCCGCGGTTGCGATGCGAATGCGAATATTCGCAACAACCCTGATATGGATGTATATGTGTGTATACGTACCCTGCTAAAAATGGGACTAATCCGGGATGACTCCGGGAGCAATCACAAAGGAGCATGCGACTAATACCACTTTTGATCTCTTTATATGGAATGAACTGTTCGCTTTTGTTCGTGCATGTCCTATGAAGAGACTAATTGTTCACCTTTATACCCGAACGGGTATAAAAAGCGACTAGTCACTTTAAAAAATAAAAATTTGCGCCAGCTGAGGTTCGAACCTGGGTGCTATGAGACGAGACTAATTGACCTTCATTAGTACCCGTATGAGACTAGTTGCGACTAATTAATGCCCAATTGTACCCGATTGAGAGTAATCTTGGAATACTCTCTTTAGAGATTAGTCGCACAATTTTTTGCAGGGTACATATTATTAAATCGTTAGTTAGTACCCGTTAGAGATGAGTTGGGGACTATAAGAGTACAAACACACTTTACGAATTTCCGACATATAAGCCACCTTGTATCGGATTTCCATCAGCGGTACACCCTGTGATCGGTTCTGGTTCCGGCCTCGGATTTGTCATCAGCGACATCTTGCGGCTTAAACTGAGTTCTTTACTAGGATTTCGCTCGACGTCACCTTCTTCACCGATAGCTTGTGGCAGCGCTGTTTCTCCGGTTCCAGAATCGGCATATATATACTACTTATGTACATGTGACTTTTTCAATACATGTGTATGTAATTGCGTATTTTATTTAACTTTTTATAAATACGTTCTGTGAAAACAAAATAAACTAAACTCAGATGTTTCTGTCTGTGTGTCAGATGAAAATAGAAACATTTCTATTTCGTATGTACGTGCATCTGCTATGTACAGAAAAAAATCTAGTTTGCCGTTACACGATATGTTGGCATTTCCATATGTAAAAAGTGGCATGTACACATACAAATACATATCGTGTAAGAACACTTTAAAGGACATTTTAGCAATGGCTCCTGAAAGTGGGAACAAAATTTTTCTATATTGTGCTTGTGTAAAATTCTAAATAAAAAATTTGAACACCTATAAGTGAAAAGGATTTAAGACAAAAATGGACCAAACGTTTCAATAAAAAATTAATTTAGGGCAGGACGAAAATTTTTTGTTTGTAAGTACCAGGACCCACTAAAATGTATACTTATATGATCAGAACGTCGAGCTGAGTCGATTTACCCATGTCCGTCTCTCCGTCAGTTTGTATGGAATGTAGTCTCTCAGTTTTCGAGATATCCGGATGAAATTCGGTAAGTGGGTGTATTTTTATAATGTATTAATCATTTGTCGGAACTGGAAAAATCGAACCACTACAAGATATATCTCCCATACGACCGATTATTCAGATATGGAATTTTCGTTATAACCCCTCCATTTAAGCAGCTAGGAACATGAAATTTCGTGGTATTTCCACCCATTCCAACATAATACTTACAGGTCTATTCTGCACGTTACCAAAGATTTTGTAACCGGAAGATTTTATTACCAAAAACGTTGGTAATGCAGTTAAAATATTCAGCAATTCAGCTATGAAGAATTGTAGAAAATCTGACATTGCATATTTCACGTGGAAATACTTTGTTACCAGCTTATGAGATGATAACAAAATTTACCGCTTACAAGAGTACACAGAATTCGAAAAGGGTTTAAAATTTGAAAGGAACTTAATTTACCGGTTATAAAACTTTTATTACCAGCGCAAAGTAGACCCGTTACAGTGAAAATTAAAAAGGTCGGACCACTATAACCTATAGCTCTCATACAACTGATTGTTCAGATATGAGATATTTTATTATAACTCCTCCATTTATACAGCTGGAATATGAAATTTCGTACTGTTTTTACTCATTATCAATAGAACACTTACAGTTAAAATAAAAAAGATCGCTCACTATAACGTATAGCTCCCATACAAATGATTGTTCAAATACAAGTTTGTGCGATATAACTCCTTTATTTAGGCAGCAAAGCACATTAAATTGTGTTACCGCTTTGTATACCGATCATACACAACAGTGAAAATCACTTATATTGGTGCTTTATAAGGTATATCTTCCATACCACTGATTTTTTAGATATGATTTTTGATATACATTTGTAACTCCTCTATCTATGTATGCTGTGGATATAAAAATTTTGTCTAGCTCTCAAACGACTAATTTCAAATGCAGTAATCTGTTAACGTAAAATTTTCTGATGTTCATGAAAGGTATGAAGCCTTCGGCATAGCTAGCTAGCCGAAGACAGAACTGCTCTTACTTGTTTCAAGTGATGGGCATAAACGCGATTTTTCAGTATCAGTGAAAAGAGTGATTGCGATTTTTAAATCACAGTGATTTTGTATGACTATTGCGGTTGCTAGTTCTTTGGGCTTACAATACTGTCATGGCTAGGGAATCCAATCCCGCAAGTGCGGGGTCCCTCAAACTATATATTTACTCGTTGATACAAATTTTGAATTAAAAAAAATAAAACGCAAATAACGCGATCAGGCAAATCAAACTGCGTGCTTGAAAATGTCCATTTAAAACAACCATATTCACAATGAAAAATAAAAAATTGTAAAATCACCATTTCTACCATGATAGAGAAATATCACATTCGCAACTTTGGTTCACTAGCTATTGCCAGATGAGATTTTCATTCACAGCGCAATATCATGCGAGTAGAAAAATCACCAATCACTGATATTTTGGCCTAGCTGTAGGGCACGGTGCACATTAGAGCGATACGATATGCGATGCGATATGCGATACGATACGCGATGCGATATGAAATGCGAGCAGTGCAGATTAGAGCGATGCGATACCATTTGCAGTGTGATCGCTACACAAACGCCTTTCAGCTAGTACCATGAGTTCATCCGATGGTGACTACAGCAAAGAAAAAACGAGCTAATAATAGGAAAAAGGTGTGGGTGTGCCCGTTTAATGTGGGGAACATAAAGCACAGCTCGGGAATTATTGAGTATGGTATTATTGCATGCACCCACCCATCGTAGAATTATACCTGGAGAAATAATATTAGAGTAAGAGAGATTTTGACACTGACTTATTTGAAAATTGTCTTTAAAATTGGACTATAAGGTGCCGAATGTCAGAAAATAAATCGAGAATGCTGTTTTATTTCTTCACCAGTTTATTGCGCCATTTAACGTTTTCCAGCTATTATCATTATTATTAGTATTATTTCCCATTTAAAAGTGAAATAAAACACATTTTGCGTTATTGTCGTTTGTGTTACGTGAAAACAAAGGCAAATAAACTATGACAAAAAATATTCTATTGTGTACTTAATTGTGTCCTTGCCCTCAGATGCTAAAATTCTCCATGCCAAACTGGTCATGCCTGTTCTACAGTAGTTTTTTTCTGTATAGTTCCATAAGCGTGGGGTTTTTTTTTAATTAATTCGACTAAAAAAATTGAGGAAGATGCTTCCGCCTGTGAAACGGCCATGCTCATTGCGAAAAATACCGGCAATACTAATCTCACCTCGTTCAGCAAACCGTGTCGCACATGCGATAAGCAGGCGATATTAGTTGCGTTCGATAACAAAATTAGCCAACACAACAGGAAATTAGCCATTACTTGCAAAAACCGGAAGAAGAAGACACACCAGCTGACTTTGTTTATGTTTTATTTGTAAACAAAGTGAAATTCATGTTGCCTCCATAGCAGAAAAAAGGAAAGTGAACGTTCAATGTTCGCCAGGAACATTTCTAGAAGTAAAAACTAGTTGGCGCTATCATAAAGTCACATAGCAGGCAGCCAAAAAGCATATAAATACCAAAACTCGGAAAATGCAATTTTGTTTGTTTACAGAAATTGCAACCATATGTTTTGTGATCATATGTTTTCGTGATGGATAATTTTTGCTGACTAAAATTTTGTCAGTACAAAATGAACGCTTCTCTTGCATCAAAATGAACGCTTGCTCTCTCAATTTTTGTGTTGGATAATTTTTTGTCGTTATCGAACGCCATTCAGTAAAAATTTGGAAAAACTATTACAAATTTTTGACTTGTCGAAATGTACGTGTAAAAGTGCCTATTAGCCTTTCTTTATTCATGGTACTACGCAACCATATTTTTAACCGGCGAAGGGTTGAAAAACTTCTTTCAGAAGTAGCATTACTAGCTGGAAGTGTATCGAGAATGCCCAGAAGTTTGTTAATCAATGGAAAAGCATGTTCGTCGCATTTACCAAGAACTTCTGCTGCTAATTTTGGAATGGCCTTTCGCTTTCCTTATTTGTCCATCGTCCCAACCATACTTTATACTCTCCTTCCAAATTGATACCGTCTTCTTCTAAGAAAAGTTCGTATCGTTTTCCAAGCGATTTTACGCGTTCGATGGCATTATTTTTTCGTCAGGCGTATTATATTCCCCAATTTTATATGGAAGTAATAAGCTCAAATCGAATGTGTTTAATGTCTCTTTCAGCAATCTTTCTCGGAGATCGAGCAAAATATTATCCAATAGCGGTATAAATATTGCCTTTCGATAATAATCTTCAGCGTTAGACGTACGATAATTAGCCCGAAAATTTTGTCTATTCGCTCTCCGAGGAAGGACAATGTCAAAATCCAATTCCTTAGCGATATCGGTAACTTTTGAAAATATATCAGAAAAATGTGTGTCAGCATTTTCTCTATAATTTCGAAGAATATTCATAGTGCCATTGACTGCTTCGCTAGCACGATTCAAGTCAAGCGAGGGCGCTTGGAGAAGTAAACTTTTAATTTTTAGTTTTTTAATTTAACTTTCTAATTTTTATTATATTTTTCAAGTCATTAATACATGTACATTCAATCAGCCCAATTCTGAATACTCAAAGGGATTTTGTTCTCCGAGAGTTTGTTTCTCCCGAGAGAGAAATCCTCCAATAATTAACTCCCAGGAAGTAGCATTTTCCCCGAAAATTTGGAAGGAGAAAATTCAAACTTCACTAGAGCTGTTTGATTCAGAATCACAAAAAACCCCCTAAGTTTGTTTTAAAAGCCTGGTCCATTACTGGATAATTTTTCCTTTGAATTTTTGGAAATATCGGACGCCATATTGGATTTTGCATTTTAAAATTTCAAAAATTCAAAAAAAAAAATTCACCGTCCATTTGACAGCTGTCCACTAACAAGGTTTTGGTTTGACATAAAATTCGTAATCAGCATGTCAGAAAACGTAATCAGTGGTATTTTCAAAAAGATTTTCCTAATTTTAGAGAAATTGGTAGTAAATTTGACAGCCCTCAACTGTCAAACTATAAATTATATGGCATATTCGGATTTAGCATTGCAACAATACTACGAGCCCGCAGTTTTTTATAACCGTACCAGCCCTTCTAATTTTTCTCGTAAAACATGGCTCCTCCGACCAGGATATGTAAAAAATAAAATCAGGTAGCGAGTAAATATACATATATGCTTATTTAAAGTCTTTTGGTGTCCAAATACAGTATATTTTGCTTAGGTGCCCATTCTTCTTTGCACGAAAAACTTGTGCGCTTAACCGAAAAAAGCACTTAAGCGAATTGTCTTTACTACTTCAATGAGGAAAGTATCCATAATCCCTATGAAACCAAATAATGGAGGAGCACTTACCACGTAGAAATTACTGCAAGCGAAATTTTTTCCGAATGGTATCTAATTATCTATATAAGATGATAATAGATAAAAGTTTGTAAAATTAGGGTAAGTGTAGAACCAGTGCAGGTAAACGTAATACTTTCTTTGATACGTCTTACGATTCGATATGGAGGCTATGCTCAAATGTTGTAGTTGTAATTTTTAGAGCTTCGCGAAAACGCTCATTGCACGAGAACTAATAAAGCGAAAAGAAAAGTGTGGCGTTTCAAAGATAAAAGCCTATCGATAGATTCATTTTTGTAAGTAACCAGTTCGGTTTCTGTCGTAGAACCAGGGGTAAATATTGGTTTATTTTGGGGTAAATTTTGAGCCTTTAAAGTGCTCTAGCACCTTATGATTTGCAGATATAACTTTCATTTTCGGGATATAGGTTCTTTGGAGCAATAGAAATATTGTCGTGTACAAATTTTATATAAATTAAACCAATATTGAGCATTTTAAGGCAAAAAATTGTTGCTCGAAAACCGCTCGAATAATTTTGTTTTTGTTTTCTTTAATCAAAAATTCATGTATGTTCTTTTCGTCTGGTATATGGGAAGTATTGGTTGATATCTTCTAAAGGCTTTATTACACGATATGTATTTGCATGTGTACATGCCACTTTTTACATATGGAATGCCAACTTATCGTGTAAAGGCAAATTAGATTTGTTTCTGTACAAAGCAGGTGCACGTACATACGAAATAGAAATGTTTCTATTTTCGTCTGACATACAGATAGAATCATCTGAGTTTAGTTTATTTTGTTTTCACAGAACGTATTTATAAATAGTTAAATAAAGACTTTGAATTTGACAGACGTACGCAATTACATATGTATATTGAAAAACTCACATTTACAGATGCAAACACATATCGTGTAGGAACACCTTAAGTATGTTTATTTTATTAAAATATATGGGCATATATGATTTTTCATACAAAACCACTTCGTCATAATTTTGCAAACATGTGCATGCGCTGGGAGTGAGAAAAGGAGACAAAAAGTATGTGTGTCTTTTTTTTAAGTATATATTAGAAAAATTCTACTTATGGTTTATTTAAAATGATATTAAATATTATTATTATTAGACATGAAATGATATATTGATATAAATGATGATTTCATATTTTTATCAGCCGTGTACCATGGTTTTTCAATCAATTTCAGACTTTTTGAGCACTTTAAAAAAGTAAATGTATTCAGTTTTCAATAAAAAACAGTTCAGGACTAAAAAATTGGGTTTCATGGTCGTAAAAGCTGAAAATTTAAAATAATAATTTCAAGTTCAACATATTTCCTATTAAAAAATCAAAATGATCAACCCGGAACCACTCGGAATTTCCGGATCCGGAAAAAACAAATTTCATATTTATTTTCCTTGTCAACCTCATTTTTTTCGTGCGAAAACTTTCGGTTTTTGAAAATCGACCAAAAAAGGCCACTCTAGTGTGTTGGTATTTCAGCTTTTGAGTAACAGATAGCGCAATATCATATTTTTTATGTTGCGTTCTATTGAATAATGGCTAAAACATAAAGGTGTTTCAAGAAAAAATTTTAGTTATGAATGGATATTTTTGCTATAAATGCCTATTTTGTCATATTTTCCATCTTTGGGGAGTATTAGATTGCTTTCAAAAATATCGAATGAGTACGCAAAAATGCAACCATGCCATTAGCGACTGTTCGATAGAACTATCGAAATACTGCACATCTATTCGCATCTCACTTTCTAACGGCACTTGAATAAATTTTCATTAGATCGTTTTGGTTTTTGCTAACTTTTGCTTATTTCAATAAAAGGTAAGAGTGTTTGTTAACAACGAATTAAAATTAAAGAGTATTCGGTTTTGCATACGTACATATGTATGTGTATATCTATTTTTACAGATGCCAAAAACAAAGTCAACCATTTCGGAAAAGCTGAAGCAGATCGTTGGAGAATTTTCTGATTTTCAAACTGACGGTGAGGTTAGGGATGCAAAAGATGCATCGATATTTTTGAAACATCGATAATATCGATTCAAAATTCGATGTTTTCCATCGATGTTTACAATTCCCTATTTGTTCCCCAAAATTTGCATCCCTAGGTGAGGTGCTGATTTGCAAGCTATGTAGAGGTCGGATCACTTGAGAAAAAATTTCTCGTAAAGCAGAATTTGCAAAGTGAAAAGCATATTAAATTAAAACGGTCGAAAAATTTTTCTCAGTCACAAAGGTTTTTTGCCAAGAGCTTGACATCGCCGCATGTTGAACTTGCAAACGATTTATGTAGTGTGTTTGTGTGTGCAGATATACCATTATTTAAAATACGTAACAAAAAATTAGTGGAATTTTTCGAGAAATGGTGCCCACAGAAAGTTCCATGTGAGACGAGCCTTCGAACTAATTATGTTAAACAACTTTATATTAATACTATGGAAAAGATACAACCGCTCTTAAAAGACCAATTTATTTGGATTGCGATTGACGAAACTACAGATTCTGCAGGCAGATATGTGGGGAATGTTGTAGTTGGTATTTTACATGAAAACGTTGATGTACGTAGCTGTATTGGAAGCTGCAAATCACACGACAATCGCTCGACTTTTCGACGAATCTGTAAAACTTTTGGGGGAAAGCTTCAATAAAGACTCGATTCTTTTATTTCTATCAGACGCCGCTCCTTCTATGGTAAAAGTCGCACGGGCTATTCAAATTTTTTACCCCAAAATAGCCGACGTAACTTGTATTATTCACGGCCTCCACAGAGTATGCGAATTTATAAGAGGACAGTTCTTCGAAGTGGATCAGTTGATATCGAATGTAAGAAAAATATATCTCAAAGCACCTCAAAGAGTTGAAAAGTTTAAAGGAATGCATCAAGACCTTCCCTACCACCGCAGCCAATAACTCAAGGTGGGGAACATGGATTGATGCTGTTTGCTATTATGCTCAATATTTTGAAAAACTAGTTGAAATAGTACAAGCCCTAGATGAAGAAGAAACGACCTCAATTAAGCTTTTCAAAAAAATTTTCAGGCCTCTACTATAAAAAAATCAGGGAAATAACAGTTATAAGTTTTATAGCAAAAACGTTGCTCCATAACAGTTATTAGATGAGAAATATCTTTTATTTCGTCGATAAGAGTTATAACCCAAAGTTTATTTTTTACGTTGCCTGATAACTGTTATGCAGGAGAAATATTTTTTCCGTTGCCGATAAGAGTTATTTCCCAACGCTTATTTTTTACGTTGCTGGATAAGAGTTATTTTACAACGTTTATTTTTTACGTTGTCTGATAAATGTTGTAAGATTAGGATACTGATGAAGATGGAGATGGAGAATAAGATAAAGATGATGAAATAAAAGTGAGAGAGTGAAATAACTTATCTGATAACGTAAAAATAAACGTCGGGCAATAACTGTTATCAAGCAACGTAAAAAATTAACGTTGGGAAATAACTCTTATCAGTAACGGAAAAAATATTTCTCATATATTAACTGTTATGAAACAACGTTTTCGTTAAATTTCAGAATTCAGGCAACGTTTTCAATTTGTAAATTCGAGATAACAGTTATTTTTGGCCCCTGAAAAAAAGACTTGATTTACATAGCGTCAAATTATGGTTTTTTGCCATCTTCCATTGCCAAACTAGAAACATCAAATATCTCTCTTTTCGAGCGCTCAGCAAGCTATTGAAGTAGTGCAAGGAGAATTTGGAGGACGCGTTAAGCAAAAACTGAATGCTGTTATAAACAAAAATATATAAATACCAGTATTTAAAACCATTGCGGAACACTTCCGTAGATCTTCAAGAAATACTTGAGATCCAAAGTATACTATTTCAGAAATTTTTTCATTTAATTTCGCTCCGCTTTCTTCAGTTGATGTCGAAAGAAGTTTTTCCATGTACAAAGGTGTGTTCCGTCCAAACCGACAGAGTTTTCTCTTTGAAAACCTTAGTCAAATGTTTGTAATTTATTGTAACAACAACATCAACTAAAATTTTTACTTTGATTTTATAAAGTATGTACATAGATCAGCGATGGGCAGAGAGAGCTTTTACTCTGCACGCGCCTATACAAAATATATAGAAAGCTTAAAAGAGCTTTGCCCGCGGGCAGGGCAGTGCCCATCGCAGACATAGTTACATATGTATGTGCATACAGCAATATTTATTTACGCAATATCTTACTTAAACATGCTACGAGTATTTCAAACAATAAATATTCTAATTGATTTGCACAATGTATGTATGTACCAGGGATGTTGCGAATGTGGAATTTTAGACATCCGCGGATGTGAATGCGGATGCGGATGTTTAAACGCTAACATTCGCGGACGCGGATGTCAAGTATTTTTATACCCGAACGCATTTGTGCACAAGGGTATTATAAATTTGTTTACATAACGGTTATTTGTAACAGGCAAAACGAATCAAGATAGATATAGATAAACATATACATATATGATCAGAGTGAAAAGAGAAATCGATTAAGCGGTGACTGTCTGTCCGTCCGTCCGTCCGTTTTTGCACACGATAACTCGAGTACAAATTGAGATATTGTAACGAAACTTGGTATGTGTACTTCTTTTGAGCGTTGGTCGGAATTTGAAATTGAAATTGAAAATGGGCAAAATTGGAAAATAACCCCGCCCACCTCCCATATAAAGGTAGTTTTGAGAAATACGAAAACTGCGATATTTTAGTAACTACTGAAGCTTATACACCCAAAATTACTATTTTCAATCATTTTTAGGCGAAAAATAAGAATATTATAAATTTTTGGAAAATGGGCATAGCCACGCCCACATACTTACCAAACCGCAAACATACCAAATGGCTTAGAATTTAAAAAATCGGATAATAACCACGCTCACATCCCACATAATGGTTTTAGAGAAATTTAGAGAAATACGAAAGCTTCTATAAATCAGTAAATACTGAAGCTAATTTATTCAAAATTGAATTTTGCAATAATTCTTTAGCAAAAAATAGGCTTATAATAAAAGGTTGGAAAATGGGCGTGACCCCGCCGCCCACTTACAACCACATATGTGTATCTCGGTAACCGCTCGATCAATGTGTACCAAACTCGGTATGATTATTGTGTTTGCCACATAAAGGCAAAACGTAGAAAGTTTTGAAATGTGACTAAAATTACGCCCACTTTTGTACAACGGTAAATTTCAGAAATGTTTGAAACTTTGATATTTCGAAATTTAAGGAAGCTAATTTTACCCAAAATTGATACTAACAACAATCCCTTGAAAAGAAATAACGTTATTATGGAATTTAGGAAAATGGGCGTGGTGTCGCCCACTTACATCCATATAAGTTTATCTCATTATATCTAATTGAACGTTCTATCGAAGATGCTTGAAATAGACGTAAAACCACCACTGCTTACCATATAGCGGTAGTTTTCGGAAAGGTGAAAAAATTATATTGAATACTTGCGACGGGTATTTAATGTTCGGCTCCGCCCGAACTTAGACTTTTTTACTCGTTAAGAAACAATTTAGGTGTGTTAATTAGGCGATTTAGTAAAAAAAATGGAAAGGTTAGTAATTTTTAATAATGTTTTTTTTTTAGTATTTGAATTTAAAAATTGGAACATTGTATTCAATCAAATGTTTTTAAAGCGTCGTAAATGAAACCTGCGCCACTAAATAACTACGCGCTCGAGGCGACAAACTTGAAAAACTTGAAACTTGACAAAATTGTAAATTCTTTTCGATTGACGCTGCACCAGTTGAGACGTCTTTCAGTTGCATTTTTTTTTTTTTTATTGCGGTGCAATAATTCTTTATAGAGAATTGCATCGGGCTGCAAATGTCGGATGTATCCCCCCTGACTTCCATCTTCACAATCTTGTATCATGGCAAGATCGTTGTTTAAACACCGTTGTTTCCCAAAGAATTCTTCATTCTCATTCTTTTGGTTGTTTCTGAATTTGGAAAACCTGTAACGTGAACAGCGTTTTTCGATTTTAGTTTTTATAATTCATTTTTAATCCTTTCTTCTTATGACTGAAAAGCAGATATAACGAAAGAAGGTTACCATGTCTATCTGTAGTGTTTTTTTTATCATTTAATACTAAAAAAATTCATATACAAGACCCAAGGTTTGTTCTATGGTAATTAATTAACATTTTTTATTGAAATATTTTTCAATGAGTTGCTTTGCTCGTTTAGACATTTCCTTCATTTGGTACCAAACTTGTTTAATTTGGATAAGCGGTTTGTTTATCATCCGTAAAAGACTTTTGATTGGGAATAAAAAATATTTGGCCAAGTTATTTTCGGTTCCTTAAATATTCGCATTCGCAAAAGATCCGCATTAATTATTGCGAATGCGAATGTTAAAATTAATGCGGAAGCTCCGCGAATGCGAATATTCGCAACAACCCTGGTATGTATGTACATATGTAGGCATATACATACTTAGTCCGTTCCAATAGCAGTCCGGTTTACATGATTTAGTCAGAACTTACAGGAAGTCGTTCCTATTGACATAAAACCTGTAAGTGGGAACACATTTGAGAGAGTAACTGAGCAACTGTTCCTAGTCAGAAGTTACAGGATTTAGTCCGGAGTTTTTTTTCCTGTAAGTTCATGAAAAGTGTCAAACGATCAGCTGATTTGCATGTGCAAGCAAAAACAAACAGCGCGCTGCAGCGGTGAAAGCAAAGTACCTTATATTTGTAAAAAAATGGAATTAAACAACGAAATGTTTGAATATGTATAGATTTTAATAATTATTTAGTGATATTTNGGTGAAAGCAAAGTACCTTATATTTGTAAAAAAATGGAATTAAACAACGAAATGTTTCAATATGTATAGATTTTAATAATTATTTAATGATATTTCAGCTAAATCAGTGTTGTACAAATGACATGTAAACAAACCGACTGACGTTTTACAGGAAATAGTGCTTTTTGCGATCCTATGCACTCTGCATCTGTTCTCCTTTTACTCTCATTTGAGAGAGTAAAATTGTAGTTTGACAGTTCCACAGGTTTTAGTCCGAAGTTCAAAGGAACAGACTAACTAAATGTGAGCAAAAAACATTTGCTTGCATAGTCTTCTGTTGTCTTTCACTGCAAGTTGAATTATTTTAATATCTATTGCAAAATTTTGTACAGACAAGACTAAAAAGTAGAAAATAAATAAAATAAAAATAAACTTTTTAATATACAACGCTTTTATAAATGGACTAAAAAGTAGAAAATAATATTTCTCAGTCCCACAGAATTTGTTTTGATAACTTTTGATTTTGAAATTTTAGCAAAAGTCATTATAAACAATTAATGACATTGAAAATGAAAAACGTGGAGCGCGTGCCGTACACTTGAATTGATATCTCAAATTTGTACTTTCGCTGTAGAATGTTATGTAGTTTGACTATTGTCAATGAAATCGAATGCTTTGTACTGCATGCGCTCCACGTTTTTCGTTTTTTTTTTTAAATTTTATTTATTTTATATTTATTTTTTAACATACAAGTGCAGTTTGATAGGGATCTTTACATACATATGTACATATGCATAGTCATAATATAAATAAAGAAGCCTAAATTTCAAGAGTTTATAAACAGAAGAAATATCGCAAAACTCATACAATTCAAAGGACAATAACTCAGGTTTAAAAAAAGATATCCGGATGGGTGAAACAGCATTTTCAAGGACAAATATTTCGCTTTTAAACAACTTGGTAAATAAACAAGTAAGAAAGTCTAAGTTCGGGTGGAGCCGAACATTAAATACCCGGCGCAGGTATTAAATGTTTGTTTTTTCACCTTTCCGAAACCTACCGCTAGATGGTATCAATTTTGAGTAAATTAGCGTCCTTAAATTTCGAAATATTGCANGTTTGTTTTTTCACCTTTCCGAAACCTACCGCTAGATGGTATCAATTTTGAG
>NW_016157365.1:69950-75426 GCF_001687245.7 Rhagoletis zephyria | reverse complement strand
TTTTTTTTTTGTATGGGGACCGACCCAGTCTACTGTAGGTGAATACGATGGTAGAAGAGGAAGAGATTCCCAGGATACAATTAAATAATTCAGTATTTTTGATGAATTCCTTTGAAGATGAAAGTGTTTTTGAAGTGAAACTTCTTTAGCGGCGGTTGGTTGTTTGGGAGTAAATTGGCAAATTTAATGGAAACTGCACACGGAAATGGTGCAACGGAAATGATGCAACGGAAATGGTTGGGGCTGGAACAAGTGCTTCTTGTGTGTATGCAAATGGTATTAATTTAACAAAAATTTGCTAATAAAAGGTTAAAGAATAACACTTAGTAAAAGACCAATACAAGAATGAAAGTAAAGGTGACTACGTACATAGATAAAGAAAAGGATAAAGACAAACGTAAAAATAAAAACAAAAACAAGGATGCGTAAAGATAAGGGCAAAAATGAAGACCAAGTTAAATTCAACGCTATACTTATATAAATAATGACAAAGGTGAAGGGGAATATGTAGATGAAGAAAATGATAAACATAAAAGTAAAGACAAAGAGGAGGATGAGGATACCGATAAAAGTAAAGATGAAGATTGGGGAAGAAAGATTAAAATAAAGGTAAGAGGAAAGGATATAGAGAGAGACACAGAGCCTCAATCTGGGAACTATTTTCGGATTTTAGAGAATTTCGGGATTCTTTGGACTTATCGATATAATAATTGATATTTTGTCTGTTCTGTTATCGATATTTTTATCGATTTTGTTATCGAAATTTTTATCGATAATGTCATTGATTTTGCTATCGATATTTTCGGAACTTATCAATATACTGATTGATATTTTTATCGATTTTGTTATCGATATTTTTTATAGATTTTGTTATCGATATTTTTATGGATTTTAATATCGATTATGTAGTCGATTTTGTTCTCGACTTTGTTATCGATTCTGTTATCGACATTTTTATCGGTTTTGTTTTAAATATTTTTATGGATATTTTTACCAATTTTGCTATCGATATTTTCTGAGCCTGTCGATATAATAATCGATATTTTTATCGATTTTGTTATCAATATTTTTATCGATATTTTTAACTATTTTGCTAGCGATATTTTTTATCGATTTTGTTATCGATATTTTTATCGATTTTTTATCGATGTTTGTCGGATTTGTTATCAATATTTATCGGTTTTGTTATCGATATTTATCGATTTTGTTATCGATATTTATTGGTTTTGTTTTAGATGGTTATCGATTTTGTTATCGATATTTATTGATTTTGTTATAGATATTTATCGATTTTATTATCGATATTTATCGATTTTGTTATGGATATTTTTATCGATTCTATAATCGATACTTTTATCGATTTTGCTATGGATATTTTTACCGATTTTGTTTTCGACATTTGTATCGATTTTGTTATCGATATTTATCGGTTTTGTTTTCGACACTTTTATCGATTTTATTGTCGATACTTTTATCGATTTTGTTATCGATATTTTTATCGATTTTATTGTCGATACTTTTATCGATTTTGCTATGGATATTTTTAAAGATATTTTTACCGATTTTGTTTTCGACATTTTTATCGACTTTGTTATCCATCTTTATCGATTTTGTTATCGATATTTATCGATTTTGTTATAAATTTTGGTATCGATATTGATTAATTTTGTTATGGATATTTTCATCGATATTTTTATCGACTTTGTTAAGGATATTTTTATCGAGTTTGTAATATATTTTGCTACCAATATTATTAATATATTATTTTGCTATCGAAATTTTTATCGAATTTTTCATCGATTTTGTTATAGATATTTTATTGGATGTTACTATCGATTTTGTTACCGATAGAGTATAAAGATAAAAATGAAGATAAAGGCAAACAAAATAACATATATGTAATTAGAACGAACAGGGGTAGAGGTAGGGATCTAGATAGAAAAGACGAAAAATATAACCTTAAGCAAAAGCAGAGGTATGTATGTATGTATATTGGGTATGAGACAAAATAGATATGTATGTAACGTAAGTTTCACTTCTCCAGTGTAGCCCAGGCGCACTTACTTTTTTTTTGGGGAATATTGGTGACGGGATGATATTTAAAAAAAATAATTTACATAATTTTCGATAAACCCGTCTCTTTTTTAATTAACATAAAGTATTTTATTGGTGATAGGGCAATCGTGGCTTATGCGAACGAGACCTAATAAGTAAAAATGCTTTGACTTATGTGACTATGCCACAAAACAAAAAATTACTCTATTGTATTGAAGTTTTGTATTACTTTGAGTTATTTCACAACTTTATTTATCCACATTATCCAAATTAAATTTTTTCATTCGCAATACAAACTTAAAACGAAAATATCTTCAGAAAATGGCCTGATATAGAAAAACGGCAAACCGATCCACAATCCGCGACCCAAAATTAAATTGGCGTATCTCGGCGTTTTTTGTGTAATTTGAGCGTCTCCATAGTGTAATTAGAAGTAGTATATGTAAATTTATCAGTCGTTGATAAAAAAAACGATATAAGATCATAGTGAATTGTACGTGGAAACACGTTTCGAAAATGCATATATGTAAAACTGTAATGTGAAAAAATTTTTTACCAGTTTTGCTTATTTCTATTTGTTTAATGTTTACGAAAAGACGAATGAGAGAAAAAGAAAGGGTGTCGTGTTTGAGTAGCCGAACTGTGCGGTCGAATAGCAGCAAATGAATTGAAATTAGTTAAAGTATTTTTACTTTTGATTTATTATTTAATTTAATCTTTAAATAAACGCTATTAGTGTTAATCCTAAAACTAAACTACTCGAGTTATTTTCCTGACATAAATTTTATAACTTAAAGTGAAAGTACATACCATCCATTGCGACAGCGTCACCGCCACCGTCACCATCACCGTCACCATCACCGTCAACGATACGTCAAGTTACACACAATTCGTTTGACATTGCGCCCGAAAAATCATTAACTCGCTGATACTCTTTGGAAAATTTTCATTTTACTTTTTCACTTATATTAGGTTTTTTCCTCCATTATTTTTGACATTTCGTTTTTCCATAAATATTAATATTTTCACAAACTGGAAACACTTACTTTCAAACATGTAAACAAAACACTGAATAGTTGTCATTTGACGCAATCGCATAAGCAAAATGACTTATACTAATGAAATAACTTACTTCATACAAATACACCGAATCAGCTTTTTTGACAACTGCCGGTGACGGTGACGGCGACGCAGTTGACGTTAAGTACTTTCACTTTAAGTCCAGTTAATTATATAATACTTAACATCATGTACAAAAATCCATTTTTTTCCGACGGTGTTATTATCATATTCCATACAAAACACATTGTCGAAAATTTTTATAAATCAACTGTATTTTGAATATACTATAAACTAGAAAATTGTCATTGGAAAACTTTATTGAATTTTTCTAATTTGTATACAAAGTTATATATTAAGATTTACATGGTTTTTGTTACGCATATCAATTTTGTCTCGGGTGTACAACAGGTCCACATAGTTCAAGAAATTTCTTTATATTATTGAAAAACTGTTTCAAAAAACAAAAAATACAGCTCTGTAAAACAAGTTTTTCTTTTATTTATATAAATGGAGTTACTGCGAAACGAAATTTTTTCGCAGTAGTATACGGTTTTTTGTCCGAAAAACGATACCGGAGTTAGGTATCGTGCATGATTATAACGGTTGTTTAATCCTCAATAGCGGCCGAATTCCTAGAGACCTTGCATCATTTTCTACCTGCAGACTCATATGGGAAGCGACAAACCCCGCTGGAATCCTTCAATGTAGATTTACCGCGCAGAAAGTCCAAACGTGCCACAGTTAAGGTAATGTCTTAGCTCCAAAATATTATGGTATAAGTAAATTGGCGCTCACACAATATGAAAGTCTTTGGAAGGAAAGTTTCTTTAACAAAAGGACATTCCCAGCTCATAATGTTATTAAACTAAATGGCAACTTGTTGATAAGGCAAAGCACACCGGCTCATTTTGAGATCAACAATTATACTTTACAGCTCTCTACACAAAGTGAACGTATGAGTAAAGGTATTAACGTTATCTATTAAACACTGCCTGGCCAAATGGCTTTCCTTGCTCCCCTACCGCCAGCTGAGCACTTGTGAAACAGAAAACATTCCGCTTCCATAAACAAATACTACAATTCGGCATCGCGTCTCTTGCCTGTCTGTTAGTCGGCATGGGAGCTCTGCGCCAACTCATGAATAGTATGGATTTACTTAGTTAGCCGATACGTAGGTCGTCTGTTTTTCTCTAAATACTTTAGTTATATATGAATTCTTTTGTCTCGCGGTTTTCCTAGAGGACATATGTATGTATGTTCATTCAAGAATCTCTATTTTATGCTTTCCATCCTTTAGTCCGGTGATAGTTTAATATTTTGTAAGTGTGCCAAATGTATCCTTGCCAAGAAAAGTAAACCAACTCACAATGATTCGTAGTGGCAAGCAGGCGAAAATTTGCATAATTTGTTATTTTACTTTGTTTTTATTTTTTGACAACGTCCCTAATCGCTTAATCGTTTGGAACATGGAGCCTGTTGCTCACTGCTTGTTGCCGCTTTGTCGTTGGTTGTTGCTAGTTCGTCTCATTCTCAATTTCAAGCAGCGTTCTTAAGGTTTTGAATGGTTTTCGATGAATACATTATATTAAATAATTTGCATAATTGGGTTGGTCGTCATTACCATTCAAAAGCATTAAAATCGAATGTCGTGGATCCTTATTATTCTTCCCCGTAAAGATTGGTCTTTAGTGAGTGGCGCACTGCTTGTAGCTAGGTGACACTGATATATTTTCTTGTGTGCTATTACAACGCTTTTGTGTTTTCTGAGTTCACAAATATCCTTTGCATGATATTTGTGTGTTCATTTATTTTTGTCGCTGACATAAATTTGTGGTAAACGCCTCCCCAGCAAAACAGCGTGACCGAAACACCAACACAAATGCAAATTATACGGTGTTACTAACACACCTGTAATAATTTTTGATTGGAGTGCCATCTATTGTTTTTTCTTGCGAGGTATATTTCGCATATGAGCAAGCAGGCAAACTATTTGATTTGAAAAATCACACGTACAAAAAACTTCTGGAAGCGTTTTTGATTCACTATTAAGATTGTGATAGCAAAACGTGCCGAACTTAGCGGGCACGCGTGAGGGCACGTCACAGGAAAGTGACCGTCACTGTTCTTGCTGGGCTCTTGCTTTCATTACGGAAATATGTATGTATGTATACAGGGTGTCCCAGAAGTAACGTGCCAAACTTTAGGGCAAGGTAGGTGGGGGGGTGAGCTCACTGATAAACAAAAAATTTTCAGGTAAAAGTGTCACCGTTTTTGAAATATTTACATTTTTTCGAATTTAAAAAAAATCGTGCCTTTTCATGTGTTTTCTTTAACTGCAACTACAAACCGGGCAATACTT
>NW_016157365.1:54115-60653 GCF_001687245.7 Rhagoletis zephyria | reverse complement strand
AAAAAAATATACTTTAGGGGGGGTAAAATTTTGTTTCTGCCCTTATCATGCGAACGCGACTTCAAAGCTTAAAAAGACATAAGAACGAAAAGTGAAGCTTCTCAAGACAAAAATAATGACATATCAATTTTAAAAATCGGCCGTCAAATAACCAAGTTACAACGAAAAAACCATTTCGGCTGTATTTCGGAGGGTTAAAAAAAAAAAAAAAAATTTTTTCCAGAACCCTCTCAACATAATCTTTAAATTTAGGGGCGGACATTAGCAACTTTTTTTTTTTGTATGGGGACCGACCCAGTCTACTGTAGGTGAATACGATGGTAGAAGAGGAAGAGATTCCCAGGATACAATTAAATAATTCAGTATTTTTGATGAATTCCTTTGAAGATGAAAGTGTTTTTGAAGTGAAACTTCTTTAGCGGCGGTTGGTTGTTTGGGAGTAAATTGGCAAATTTAATGGAAACTGCACACGGAAATGGTGCAACGGAAATGATGCAACGGAAATGGTTGGGGCTGGAACAAGTGCTTCTTGTGTGTATGCAAATGGTATTAATTTAACAAAAATTTGCTAATAAAAGGTTAAAGAATAACACTTAGTAAAAGACCAATACAAGAATGAAAGTAAAGGTGACTACGTACATAGATAAAGAAAAGGATAAAGA
The DNA here is from genome assembly GCF_001687245.7 of Rhagoletis zephyria. Lineage (NCBI taxonomy): Eukaryota > Metazoa > Arthropoda > Insecta > Diptera > Tephritidae > Rhagoletis > Rhagoletis zephyria. The sequence continues at coordinate 59,991 of NW_016157365.1, read as the reverse complement.
CAAACGTAAAAATAAAAACAAAAACAAGGATGCGTAAAGATAAGGGCAAAAATGAAGACCAAGTTAAATTCAACGCTATACTTATATAAATAATGACAAAGGTGAAGGGGAATATGTAGATGAAGAAAATGATAAACATAAAAGTAAAGACAAAGAGGAGGATGAGGATACCGATAAAAGTAAAGATGAAGATTGGGGAAGAAAGATTAAAATAAAGGTAAGAGGAAAGGATATAGAGAGAGACACAGAGCCTCAATCTGGGAACTATTTTCGGATTTTAGAGAATTTCGGGATTCTTTGGACTTATCGATATAATAATTGATATTTTGTCTGTTCTGTTATCGATATTTTTATCGATTTTGTTATCGAAATTTTTATCGATAATGTCATTGATTTTGCTATCGATATTTTCGGAACTTATCAATATACTGATTGATATTTTTATCGATTTTGTTATCGATATTTTTTATAGATTTTGTTATCGATATTTTTATGGATTTTAATATCGATTATGTAGTCGATTTTGTTCTCGACTTTGTTATCGATTCTGTTATCGACATTTTTATCGGTTTTGTTTTAAATATTTTTATGGATATTTTTACCAATTTTGCTATCGATATTTTCTGAGCCTGTCGATATAATAATCGATATTTTTATCGATTTTGTTATCAATATTTTTATCGATATTTTTAACTATTTTGCTAGCGATATTTTTTATCGATTTTGTTATCGATATTTTTATCGATTTTTTATCGATGTTTGTCGGATTTGTTATCAATATTTATCGGTTTTGTTATCGATATTTATCGATTTTGTTATCGATATTTATTGGTTTTGTTTTAGATGGTTATCGATTTTGTTATCGATATTTATTGATTTTGTTATAGATATTTATCGATTTTATTATCGATATTTATCGATTTTGTTATGGATATTTTTATCGATTCTATAATCGATACTTTTATCGATTTTGCTATGGATATTTTTACCGATTTTGTTTTCGACATTTGTATCGATTTTGTTATCGATATTTATCGGTTTTGTTTTCGACACTTTTATCGATTTTATTGTCGATACTTTTATCGATTTTGTTATCGATATTTTTATCGATTTTATTGTCGATACTTTTATCGATTTTGCTATGGATATTTTTAAAGATATTTTTACCGATTTTGTTTTCGACATTTTTATCGACTTTGTTATCCATCTTTATCGATTTTGTTATCGATATTTATCGATTTTGTTATAAATTTTGGTATCGATATTGATTAATTTTGTTATGGATATTTTCATCGATATTTTTATCGACTTTGTTAAGGATATTTTTATCGAGTTTGTAATATATTTTGCTACCAATATTATTAATATATTATTTTGCTATCGAAATTTTTATCGAATTTTTCATCGATTTTGTTATAGATATTTTATTGGATGTTACTATCGATTTTGTTACCGATAGAGTATAAAGATAAAAATGAAGATAAAGGCAAACAAAATAACATATATGTAATTAGAACGAACAGGGGTAGAGGTAGGGATCTAGATAGAAAAGACGAAAAATATAACCTTAAGCAAAAGCAGAGGTATGTATGTATGTATATTGGGTATGAGACAAAATAGATATGTATGTAACGTAAGTTTCACTTCTCCAGTGTAGCCCAGGCGCACTTACTTTTTTTTTGGGGAATATTGGTGACGGGATGATATTTAAAAAAAATAATTTACATAATTTTCGATAAACCCGTCTCTTTTTTAATTAACATAAAGTATTTTATTGGTGATAGGGCAATCGTGGCTTATGCGAACGAGACCTAATAAGTAAAAATGCTTTGACTTATGTGACTATGCCACAAAACAAAAAATTACTCTATTGTATTGAAGTTTTGTATTACTTTGAGTTATTTCACAACTTTATTTATCCACATTATCCAAATTAAATTTTTTCATTCGCAATACAAACTTAAAACGAAAATATCTTCAGAAAATGGCCTGATATAGAAAAACGGCAAACCGATCCACAATCCGCGACCCAAAATTAAATTGGCGTATCTCGGCGTTTTTTGTGTAATTTGAGCGTCTCCATAGTGTAATTAGAAGTAGTATATGTAAATTTATCAGTCGTTGATAAAAAAAACGATATAAGATCATAGTGAATTGTACGTGGAAACACGTTTCGAAAATGCATATATGTAAAACTGTAATGTGAAAAAATTTTTTACCAGTTTTGCTTATTTCTATTTGTTTAATGTTTACGAAAAGACGAATGAGAGAAAAAGAAAGGGTGTCGTGTTTGAGTAGCCGAACTGTGCGGTCGAATAGCAGCAAATGAATTGAAATTAGTTAAAGTATTTTTACTTTTGATTTATTATTTAATTTAATCTTTAAATAAACGCTATTAGTGTTAATCCTAAAACTAAACTACTCGAGTTATTTTCCTGACATAAATTTTATAACTTAAAGTGAAAGTACATACCATCCATTGCGACAGCGTCACCGCCACCGTCACCATCACCGTCACCATCACCGTCAACGATACGTCAAGTTACACACAATTCGTTTGACATTGCGCCCGAAAAATCATTAACTCGCTGATACTCTTTGGAAAATTTTCATTTTACTTTTTCACTTATATTAGGTTTTTTCCTCCATTATTTTTGACATTTCGTTTTTCCATAAATATTAATATTTTCACAAACTGGAAACACTTACTTTCAAACATGTAAACAAAACACTGAATAGTTGTCATTTGACGCAATCGCATAAGCAAAATGACTTATACTAATGAAATAACTTACTTCATACAAATACACCGAATCAGCTTTTTTGACAACTGCCGGTGACGGTGACGGCGACGCAGTTGACGTTAAGTACTTTCACTTTAAGTCCAGTTAATTATATAATACTTAACATCATGTACAAAAATCCATTTTTTTCCGACGGTGTTATTATCATATTCCATACAAAACACATTGTCGAAAATTTTTATAAATCAACTGTATTTTGAATATACTATAAACTAGAAAATTGTCATTGGAAAACTTTATTGAATTTTTCTAATTTGTATACAAAGTTATATATTAAGATTTACATGGTTTTTGTTACGCATATCAATTTTGTCTCGGGTGTACAACAGGTCCACATAGTTCAAGAAATTTCTTTATATTATTGAAAAACTGTTTCAAAAAACAAAAAATACAGCTCTGTAAAACAAGTTTTTCTTTTATTTATATAAATGGAGTTACTGCGAAACGAAATTTTTTCGCAGTAGTATACGGTTTTTTGTCCGAAAAACGATACCGGAGTTAGGTATCGTGCATGATTATAACGGTTGTTTAATCCTCAATAGCGGCCGAATTCCTAGAGACCTTGCATCATTTTCTACCTGCAGACTCATATGGGAAGCGACAAACCCCGCTGGAATCCTTCAATGTAGATTTACCGCGCAGAAAGTCCAAACGTGCCACAGTTAAGGTAATGTCTTAGCTCCAAAATATTATGGTATAAGTAAATTGGCGCTCACACAATATGAAAGTCTTTGGAAGGAAAGTTTCTTTAACAAAAGGACATTCCCAGCTCATAATGTTATTAAACTAAATGGCAACTTGTTGATAAGGCAAAGCACACCGGCTCATTTTGAGATCAACAATTATACTTTACAGCTCTCTACACAAAGTGAACGTATGAGTAAAGGTATTAACGTTATCTATTAAACACTGCCTGGCCAAATGGCTTTCCTTGCTCCCCTACCGCCAGCTGAGCACTTGTGAAACAGAAAACATTCCGCTTCCATAAACAAATACTACAATTCGGCATCGCGTCTCTTGCCTGTCTGTTAGTCGGCATGGGAGCTCTGCGCCAACTCATGAATAGTATGGATTTACTTAGTTAGCCGATACGTAGGTCGTCTGTTTTTCTCTAAATACTTTAGTTATATATGAATTCTTTTGTCTCGCGGTTTTCCTAGAGGACATATGTATGTATGTTCATTCAAGAATCTCTATTTTATGCTTTCCATCCTTTAGTCCGGTGATAGTTTAATATTTTGTAAGTGTGCCAAATGTATCCTTGCCAAGAAAAGTAAACCAACTCACAATGATTCGTAGTGGCAAGCAGGCGAAAATTTGCATAATTTGTTATTTTACTTTGTTTTTATTTTTTGACAACGTCCCTAATCGCTTAATCGTTTGGAACATGGAGCCTGTTGCTCACTGCTTGTTGCCGCTTTGTCGTTGGTTGTTGCTAGTTCGTCTCATTCTCAATTTCAAGCAGCGTTCTTAAGGTTTTGAATGGTTTTCGATGAATACATTATATTAAATAATTTGCATAATTGGGTTGGTCGTCATTACCATTCAAAAGCATTAAAATCGAATGTCGTGGATCCTTATTATTCTTCCCCGTAAAGATTGGTCTTTAGTGAGTGGCGCACTGCTTGTAGCTAGGTGACACTGATATATTTTCTTGTGTGCTATTACAACGCTTTTGTGTTTTCTGAGTTCACAAATATCCTTTGCATGATATTTGTGTGTTCATTTATTTTTGTCGCTGACATAAATTTGTGGTAAACGCCTCCCCAGCAAAACAGCGTGACCGAAACACCAACACAAATGCAAATTATACGGTGTTACTAACACACCTGTAATAATTTTTGATTGGAGTGCCATCTATTGTTTTTTCTTGCGAGGTATATTTCGCATATGAGCAAGCAGGCAAACTATTTGATTTGAAAAATCACACGTACAAAAAACTTCTGGAAGCGTTTTTGATTCACTATTAAGATTGTGATAGCAAAACGTGCCGAACTTAGCGGGCACGCGTGAGGGCACGTCACAGGAAAGTGACCGTCACTGTTCTTGCTGGGCTCTTGCTTTCATTACGGAAATATGTATGTATGTATACAGGGTGTCCCAGAAGTAACGTGCCAAACTTTAGGGCAAGGTAGGTGGGGGGGTGAGCTCACTGATAAACAAAAAATTTTCAGGTAAAAGTGTCACCGTTTTTGAAATATTTACATTTTTTCGAATTTAAAAAAAATCGTGCCTTTTCATGTGTTTTCTTTAACTGCAACTACAAACCGGGCAATACTTAGTAAATTTTTTATGTAAAATACTTCCAGATAGTTGCCTCTCCATACTCAAATGCAATGTAGTTAAAATAAATTAAGGAACCATCATAAAATTAGGACTATTTCTGGATTTTTAACTTTTTGATATTTTCTTCCCCAACTTTGACTATCTCGGGTGAAAAAAAAATGTACTGAGCTATAACTTTACATTACATAAAAAAATTGCTCATTTAATAAAGATTTCAGAAAGGTGCCACACTTACTGTTTTGAAAAGAAAAAAAAAAAGTTATAGCCGCTTTTGTGGGTAAAGGACTGAGACACGCTAGAATGTATTTAATAGATTTAAATTGAATTTGCTCTTGTTACCGTCAAATGACATGCTAAATAGTACAAAGGTACATAATTACTTGCTCTTGACATTATTTTATGCCATTATAATTTTGCTTGCCAAGCAATTAACAAGGATTTCATCAAACGCAAGTAAATATGTTTTGTTATGGAAGTCTTTATTATTACTAGTATCAGGTTACGCAGCGAGATACAAAACGTGGTTCGGTTACAAGCCACGTGTTACTACTACAAGTACTAGGACAAAGTTACGTAGCGGGATTAATTGTCACCTCCTAGGACAACTCCATGTTAAATGCGACAGCAGAAAGCATAGGTGACGCTCACTGTGTGAGCCAATACCTATGTGTATAAAGTTAGCGAAACAACATGAAGAAAAAAATGTCGCATATACCTATGAATTTGCCGTTTTTTTGCCGTTAATTAGTTGTGGAAAAAATAATTTTGTCGCTCTTGTATTTTTTT
>NW_016157365.1:45637-51837 GCF_001687245.7 Rhagoletis zephyria | reverse complement strand
GTCCTATTTCGCCCATTTTCAATACCAACCTACCTTGGATTTACAGAAACCTACATACCAAATTTCGTTGAGATATCTCAATTTTTGCTCGAGTTATCGTGTACACGGACAGACGGACAGACGGACGGACAGACAGACATGGCTTAATCGATTTCTTTTTTCATTCTGATCATTTATGTATACATTTGTCTATATCTATCTCGATTCCTTTTGGCTGTTACAAACAACCGTTATGTGAACAAAATTAATATAAAGTTGTGCACAAGTGCGCTCGGGTATAAAAAGAACAAAAGAAGTTTGGTTATAAACATATAAATTCAAGTGAGGTATAGTTATATCAAATGTACCATAAAGTATGTTAGATGCTAAGGAAAACTGCGATCAGGATTGTTTGCCGTTCCTTCCATCCCAATTGCACAACAATAAAAAGTCGTCAGTGTACATGTGTCGCAGTATATCTTATACACTGTCCGAAACAACTTTTTTTCTCGAAACGAACAGATTCTGAAAATAAACAAAAATTTATACAACAATGTAGAAACAAAAAAAAATTGACCTAACCATTCCGGCGAGATACTCTTGACACTTCAATTTTTCTTCAACTTCGAAAGCAGCTTCTAGTGTTGTCAGTGGTAAAGTGGAAGCAATTTCTGTTTGTTGATCGTCGACCTCTTCCCCGGTCATTCGACAAACTGAATGGTGAATTTTTTTTATGAGGACTTTGCATTCGCGTACGGTTTTTTGCTGGGCCATTTCTTCGCTTTTTTGTATGATCTGAAAATGAAAATATTGCAAAATTTACGCATAAAATAGATTGAATGAATTATATTTTTAGTAACGATATTACTGCGTAAAAAAATCTTTCTGTACTTACATTTTCTTTCAAATAATTTCAATCTTGGTTTCTAGGTTAGTAACTCGGGTATCCAAATTGATAATATTTGTGGTCAGGGCTTTTAGTTGATCCGATATATTTTGAAGTATGCATAAAACCTCTGGAAAAAAGTTGAAAATAAAATGCAGTAAATAAATATGTTAAGGTTTTAAAATATATTTAAAGGGTTGAATACCATTGTTTACAGTGGGCATATTGGATTCGGAATGTTTTGAAAAGCTGGTCTGCGAATCGTAAAAACCGGATGTATAAAAGCTGGTATCCGAACCGTAGGCACCGGATGTGTTAAATCTTTTTTTCTTCATCTTCATAAAAATCAAAAAGGAAAACAACAAATTATATAAAAGTCGTATACCTTTTAATGGCGTCGATGACTTTGCAGGACATTCCTCCAAGTGATTTTCGTCAAATAGGTCTATAGCATCCATCTAATAAAAAATAAAATAATTAGGCCGTATCAAACATTTCGCTTCTTAATATAAAATTATACGACGGCTCGAATCAAACCGAATGGTTTCGACTAGTGAACTGAACTAACTTGAAAATTCATGAAAAAGATTATGAGTAATGGAATAAGAAGAAATTTGCTCTCATGTGTAATACAAAAATATTTATAAGAAATGTCATCTTTTTCGGTTTTTACTACTTTCGTATCTAATTCACTAGCTAATAAAATGCCTAATGAAGATGAGGATTCCACCGGTAATTGAAAGTAACTTTCAATGCCCAGAAAACTCTGCGCCATTACTGCAACATGTCCTGGTTCGTCATACATGTTTAATACTTTGATGGGGCCTAGCTTTCGGCTAAAACAATAACAGTCTTTTTCCTTTTTATGGTCTATATTAAAAGACCCAATTTTTGAAATTTTACTGCTTCCATCGTTTACACTGTTTCTTTCCTCTAGCCTTAAATACAATTGTTGCAGAATTTTATTAGGTTTATTTATAAGCTTTTTCAAATACTGCATGTGATTTTCAAACTTGTAAGCTGAAAATCTATCTAGAAGAGGGCCATAATGCTTCGCACAGTCAGTTAAATGCAGTAAACCATGCACATTGAAACTTACTAAGTGGTTTCCATATATATTCCCAAACATATCCACAAATTCCTCTAAAATTTGTTGGGCAACATTTGCTTCAGTTCTAAAGCACTTTTCACAAGATAGCATTCTCACACCCGCATGCAGTAAGAGAAAATGATAGTAAAGGTCACTATCAATACAATCTTTCAACACAAATATCCCTATATACAATAAGAATTGCCGAAATTCTGTCGCTTTCCAATTACTGATTTCGTCTAAATTCCTACAAATCCGGCCGAATTCAGTAGGAACAAACTTGGAAAGAAAACATATTTTTTCATTCATTTTAGTGACGTTGCCTTTTTTGATCAGTAATTGGAGCAGCTTTTTACAAACACCAAGGTCTATAAGATGCGTTGGGTCTAATGGAGATTGGGATACCATTTTGAAATTCCCAGACTCTAAAACGCTTTCGCTGGTTTTGAAAGGAGCAATATGATGTGAAGGATCAACTCTGTTTTTAAATGAAAAATCGGTTCTCAAGTTACGTAATTTTTTAGAAAAGCAAACTCTCCTATTCTGGTATTTTCCTACTTGATGGCATTTTGGGCAACTGTTTTTTCCAGTGTGTGACTGTACACCTGTTACAAAGGCTCGAGCTGGTGAATCACAACAGAATGATCGAATTTAAAATTTTTTTCTAAAACTAATCTGTAGACCATTTTCTTTTAAAAAAACTACTTCTTCGCAAAATTCTTTTAAAAAATCATTGCTATTCCAAGGTTTTCCCATTCCAGAAAAACATGCAATAGTAAAGGGTCTTTCGTTTGGAAAATCAACTACTGCTCCTAAAATTGGCCATAATACCCTATTCGAGTTTTTATATAATTTAAGGCCATCTATTCCTATATCAAGCGCCACAACGTCTCTGTTTTCAAGGAAAGGAAACGAGTTTTTCTTGAAATGATTTTGTATCCCGCGATACAGAAATTCTCCACTTGGAATTTTTTGAATATGCACCTTTTTTCTGCTTGTACCCAAAAGATTTTTTGCCAATAAAGGTAAATCAGTGTATCCTATTTTCCGCAATGTTTGAAGTAAATCGGTGACTGTGTTGTGCGAGACCCTATTTCTCAAAACCCATGCTTTTATTTCCAGCACTTTTCTAGCATTTTTGGGTTCTACCGTATTTATATCTTCACTTTCACTACTATCACCAGACATAGATAAGGAATCGAGCGAGCAGGCTGAACTGGTCAATTCCTCAGCACTAAGATCACATGACGAATCGCGTAAGCAGGCTGAACTGCTCAATCCCTCAGCACTATGACCTCATTGCGTCTTCACAAACAAATCGTCAATTTTTGCATATTTTGCCGCACTTATATTAAAGGCCTTTTTTTTTGCGGCTCATGTATCAGAAAATGTACTTCTTTTCATTTTTATAAATTTAGCTTACCCTTTGTTCAATGTGGTTTAAATATTTGTTTGAAATAAATGAATATAAACAATAGGTGTGTACTCGTATTGAGAGGACAAAATTCTCCAGCAGCAAAAGTTCTGAGAATTTAGCAGCATTCGCTCTCAAAGAGACGAAATATCAACAAAAGTACGAGAACGCAAAATTTGCAAAAACTTGCAACCTTCGAAACAGCTGATCACAGTTGCCACTGGTGATTAATTTGGCAATTTATTTTCTGCTTGGTGTATTTTCCTCCGATTAGGTATTTTATACATTTGAATAGTTTTGGATAAGAAAAACCTTTTTAAAATACGATTTAATTATATCGGAATGAATAAGTTATTTTTCTCATAATTATTTGTGATATCACATGGTGACGCATTAAAAACAATAGTATCTCCTCCAAACACCCATCATTGAACCAATAAAATGTAATATAGTAGGTTTAAAATTATAAAATTTTCATTTCAACAATCAACCCACCAAAACCGAAAACTTCAGCAAAACAACATTTCAGCATGCTGCATTTAAATCTATTTTGGTATATTTTAAGGTAAATTATGGTACAAACGAAAAATGTCATACGGCAACCATAGTCAGCACATACTAAAGTAAACAAACTGGAGATTAATAGCAAATTAACGAAAAATATACTCAATGAATGTTGTGCTTATTAAATTTACGCACTTTTTAGTTGTATACTAGCATTAAAAATAAAAATTGCAATAATAACTCAAAAAGGCCATATTTTCTTTTGTTTATTTACAAACATGTGTTTGTGATCAGCTGATTTTCTTACTTGCAAGTTTTAGCTGGGAAAAAATTTTCCAGCAGAAATTTGCAGCTCTCTTTCACATTTTGCTCTCTCAATTTCCCCTACTTTGCAAGTTTTTTGGGTACGAGAACGCAAAACCAGTAAAAGTTTTCTAAAACTTTAGATAGTTGGGCGTACGAGTACACACCTAATTTAAAGCTTTACAGAACACGCGCTCAAAGAATTCAAAATTTTTCACAGCGAATAAGCGTTTTGAAGTTTGGCACCCAGGCGACTTTGCTTTTCTTTTAAAATTTTGTTTTGATTGCCAAACAAATCAATTAGTTTGACTGGTTGCTCATATGTGAAAAAATTAGCGTGACTACTTACTCATATGTGAAAGATAGCTAGCAGAAAAAAACAATAAATGGAAATCCGTTGAAAAATTATTACAGTTGTATTATTAACACCATAAAATTTGAGTTTGTGTTGGAGTTTCGGTCACGCTGGTTTTGCTGGGACGTTTGAATGAATTTGCTTTCGCTTTGTTACGCTCTCGCATGTATTTGCATGTGATGCTTACGCTCTTTAAGCAGGCGCTCACTCTCTGTCCATGCTTGTATATGAGCAAATTTGACATCGATATCACGATCCAGAATATAAAGGTCGCGCCATTCGCGGACCGCTAACCCTCTCTTCCTCGATTTGACAGCATCCACCTAATCGCTGACGTCATAAAATACTTTTGTTTACATTCCCTGTTGCCAACTTCATGCTTTTCGCACCAAATTTAGTGGGTATTCAAAACGCGAAAATTTTTGAGTTTGGTGCTTGGCGCGTTTTTGGTGCTTTTGTTTTTAGTTTGAAGACACCAAATTAGAAAATCTTAAAAAAAATGGAAGCAAAATTCATAGCAATCGTAAGTGTGGTAAGCAACTTTACAAAAATTTAAACAAAATCATGGCACAGTGACAATCATAAGCGACAACAAAATATGTGACGGTACCTTCAATCATGCCAGAAGAAATCAACCGTCGTGCAAGAAACATTGATTTTTATTAATTTGAATCGGCATCCTTACAATAAAATTATGTATGCATATAAAGTCTATAAAATACACCAATAAAAATTTGGTGCTTTTTCAAATTCAAAATTTGGCAATACTGCCTTTTGTCCGATGCTTCCTCTTTTTCTTGTCGAGTTCGTCTTGCTCGCTCATTCTGGTATTTATTGACGTCACGGCCAGTTGCTCTCAGTTCGATTGGCGCAATCTTGTATTCTATCAAGAGTATTACCGCAGCCGTACTGCGATGAACATGATGTTGGTGGGATATAAATAATTTTTTCGCAACTTTTCATACCCCTCCTCCCGTAAACTGTTTTTCCCTTTCTCCAGCCCGCGCTCGCACTTTCGCTACTGCGCGGGCAAAAAAGTTCCCATGTCTGGTTTAAAGGAAGCTTTTCTTTTTCCAATCTGGCTTTTGAGGGTTAGGTTATTGTTGTTGTAACTTCTCTATAGTTTTCATACATTACCCTGCCAGCCACGGCTCACCACTTTCCCCTGAAAATCAAACGATTTACAAACACATTCACAACTTTTTGATCATCTCACCCACACACTTACAAATTTTTTGTTCGAACTGTCAAAAAAATGTCCCTTTGTTAGAGCTACATACCCGATAAGAATTCGTACTCTAATAAGAATTCTATGCGTTAGAGCGAGCAAGTTAGAAACATCGGAGTTTTGATGACAGTATACATACTGTGAAGAAATGTCACTTTGCGGAAATTTTGAAGGTAAGGATACGTATTTAACAATTTTATTTAATTATAATGTAATTTCTTCTTTTAGACTGCAAAACACCAGCGACTTTAGTCACATTCTTAAGGTATGTATTGAGACTTTTTATATGTTTATAAAATTGAATTGATATTTTTGTTTGTTTACAGTTTTGGGATTCACCATCAGCACCTTCAACGCTTGCATCTTCATCGCCAGGAGCACCATTAAAACCTTCTGCCCTCAGCTTCTTCATCGCCAGGAGCACCACCAGTACCTTCTATC
>NW_016157365.1:28593-44202 GCF_001687245.7 Rhagoletis zephyria | reverse complement strand
TTAAAATCGCTTAACTTTTTATTGAAATTTTGCAACTTTTTAAAACAGCTATATGCAAAGGAGTAGTAGTAATAATAAGCAATTAAGGAACTACATATGTGTGTAAAAATATCTTTATTATTAATATTAATTGTAATTTGTATTCATAATATTGATTACTAGCTATTTATATTAGGTTAACAATGTATTTTGAAAAATAAATTTTGCAAAATAAAAATCAAAAAATATTTTAAGATTTTTTTTTTTAAGTTTTTAAGGTTATTTTGAATTCGCTGTGAAGAGAATGCAACCCTGCGCCAGCTGAAGTGGGCAATGCTAGACGAGTGCAGCTATATGTTTTCCTTACGAAGTATCTGAATGAGTGCGACAGTGATACAAGGCTCACACGTACAGGGGGAAAGTGGTGACAATCTGCACACCGCTCATACAAATGTCACCAGTTTTGTCACCAGTTTTGTCACCAGTTTTGAAGTGACCGAAACCTGCGGTTTCACCAGATTTTTCACCACTTTTGGCTGGCAGGGTATATGATCATTTATCTTCACGATAAAAAAAATTTTCATCCCATTATTTCTTTTCCACCCGAAGATCTACGATTTTGAAATAAAAACTTGTGTTTTGCCTATAGTGCGGCACTCTAAACTTTATCGATAAAACGCCGCGAGCCGATTACGTGTTTTCGAATTCGGCTAATCTCAATGCCCCAGAGCTCCTCGGGGCTATTTAGGATGTGAGCGCCAAAGTACTTCAACCTTAGCGTTGCAAACGCTGGGCACCTAAGAAGGTATTGTTGAGCACAGTATACCAGTAGAAAAGGTTTTTGTTTTTGTAGCTGTTTCGTGGTGAAAGTCCTTTATGGGGACCAAATTTCCCCACAAGAAATTGAGCGCATGGTTGCTTTTGCGTCCCAAAAGAATGAATATTAGAAAACAATTAAAAAAAAGTCTAAGGTAATACAATTATATGCAACTAAAAATAATCACAATAATTTGCACTTATGAGTTAATGTGATAATCATGTATAAAAACTCTTTTCAACTATTATTTTTCACAAAATAATTTGGCGGATCAGTTTGCTCTGAGCGCTTGTGTTGTTTACCAAGAAAATGCAGCCCTGTTGGTTTTTATTTCTGTATCGCATCGCGGTGAGTTTCTATTTCTTGGTAATTCGGTTTGTGAAATGGTAAACAAATTATTGAAATTTATTTATTTGATGTGTATAAGATTTCATTAATGCAATTTTTTGTATTTTCAGACTATTAATTACAAGCACTGCATCATCAACGGTGATTGCAAGAACTACTGCAATCCCTGCGGTTTTTCCTCTTGGTAAATGCGTTCAGGTCGTGATCAAGGGTGGTCTCCCAAATCGGCCGGGAATAAGGTTGGTCATTTTAAATTTTATATCTTTGTTCGTCGACATTATATGACATGTCATCATTGCAGGCTATTGTTGTAGAACAAAACGCCGCAACCACTGCTGTGGTAAATATGTTCCAGCAGAACTGCCCACCGCCGTCGGTGTAATGATTTCGATAGCTGAACAAACGCCATCTCCTGGGCATTCCCACAGCTTGCCGACACTAGCTATTGTATCACGTGTGAATGCAACTGCGGCTTGATTTGGTTATTAACAGTGCAGTCGTACCATGTCATTGGCAAAAACACTAAGGGCTGCTGCCACATATAGGTTGTAAAGTTTTTGGTATCGATGAACATACTCGAAGAAGACGATGGCCGAAAACATATGATGAAACATCTTCTGGCATGCCTTTGACAATCGTTAAGTCAGACGAAGGCTTCACATACGATATTTCACACATGGCTGGAATTCGTTAGCGGACAGAGCACACATTTACAAAATATTTATCGTTCAGCAGAACGTGCATGCATATTCGATTCCGATTTTATGGGTCAACTACGGAGGACAACCGAACTTCAGTTGGTTGGCCAGTGGCTGAAATGGTATTACCGATGGCAACTAGCAACTGAAAGCTGGCAACTAAGTTGCTATATTGGCAAGTGCGTTTTTGTGGCTGCCGGGAATTTTTGATTGAGATACTTTATTTCTTTTTTCAACTTTTTTTTAAATTGTACCACCTTGAACTTTATGAAACTTAATTATTGCTATTCATGATAAAAAACATTTTCATTTCAGTGGCGCTGTCCATCGGCAACCCAACTGAGGTTCCGTCCCCATCCATAATCGATCCATAAGTCATAATCGCACGAACTAATCAAGGCTATCATAGAATCCATCGTAGTCTGATTTTTCGTGAAATCTACGAAAATGCTATTAAGTTCGAGTAGCTACGAACGCAGCGCTTGCTTTGAATACACGCAGCAGTTCAGATTCAGTGATCGCTTTTTCGTAGATTTTAAGAAAAATTGTACTACGATGGATTCCGTCACCAATATGTTTTCTCCTTTGACAAGATGTTGGAGAATCGCGGCAGCACAGCCCTATTCCTACTCTATGCTCTTACGCGCATATGCTCAATTTCTCGCACCTAGCTTAAGTGCTTGACAAAGGCAGAAGGCATATCTTCAACATTATAACTTAAAGTAAAAAAGTTTAAGGCATGCAATAAAAGAATCGACAGAACCAAAAAATGTTCTCAAAACTATTAAACATAAAAAATTACACGAATAAAACTCATAATTTAAAATAAAATATTGCAATTGTTTTTTATATGTACATACATATTTACAAAATGAATCTTAAAGCACCCACAGTAAGTCCTAAACATATACATGACTAATAAGAAAAATAATAAATAACAGTAATATGAAAAAGTATGTCGAGAAATCTCTAAATAGTAGCGAAACTGTATCTCAATAATAAAAGATAATTTTAAGCAAAAAATACAACCGACTTCAATGCGCATTCAGGTCGCTCTGGTTACGTAGATCCGACTGTCTTCCCTTTTTTTAAATCGGTAAAAAAAAATTATTACGTATTCTACAGAAAAAAATCAAGATACATATTTAAGGATTTTAAGTAAAAATAAATAAAGGAAAACTTGTTCGTGATATCTTGACCAAGGTGTATTCATGGTACAAAAATCTGAAGGTAAAACCTTTGAAAGGCAGCCTGAACATTTTTAAAGTTTGCTAACATTACAAAAATGTTTTCAAATTTCCAATCTCACAAAACATTCTCATTATCAGTCTCAAATAAATGAAAATTTCAATATTTTCATCTATTTGTTTTTTGTTTTACCTTTAATTGGCATTTGAGTTGCTCTCAAAATTTCAATTTTATAAAATAGACAAACTACAAAAAGTAAATGATGGCCGACGAATTGTGCGGTTTTACCTTTAAATATTTGTATCATGGGTGTATTAAACAAGGGGACGTACGCATAAAACCCAAGCAAATGCTTTTTCTTAAAATTTCAGACCTTTCACTCAATTTTTTCAAATAAATTTAAGTGAAAGGTAACTATGAAAATCTAAGAAAAAGTAATTGCTTAGTTTTTATGCATACGGCCCAAGGTGTTATTGACAACTCAGAGCGGCTCTCTTTTAAGATACTATTATGTAAAAAAATATAAACAAACGATTCAAAATTCGTACAAATTTTTTTCAATTTGACTTTATAGGATGGTTCTTCTGAGAGCAATGTCAAATTCAATCACACTTTGTTAAATACATTTTGATCTCTACCAAATAATGTACTTCCTCTGTAAATATTTTATGAAGTGTTCCAAAATTCGCTCCGAGCGCGCTCACTGTTGATCATTTGATTTAAATAGTTTGTCAAATAATTAATACTATAGTTTGATCGGAGTTAATATATTCTTCAGTAAATAATTATATTATATTAAAACATAAGCTTATGAGAAACTATTTAGTCTTAACATGCATATTTTATATCGTGTTCCAAAATTCGCTCCGAGTGCGTTCACTGTTGATCTTTTGATTCAAATATTGTTCGTAAAGCATTCAGTAGTGAAGTTTGATCGGAGTTTATATATTAATAAGTAATTAATCATATTAAATTGAAATATAAACGTATAATACGGTAGAAACTTAGAAATTATTTAGTGTTAATATGCATAATTCACTATTGATCATTTGATTTAAATAATTGTTTCTCAAGCATTCAGTGTTATAGTTTGATCGAAAATTATATATTCTTAATTAATTGATCACATTTTATTAAAATATAAATGTTTAATAGGGTAGAAATTGTGAAATTATTTAGCTTTAGCATGTATAGTCGGCCAGATACAATTGCAGAAAACTGCAACTACTCGTGAAAACTTACAATAAAAGCAATGTAGATGAAAGTACTAAATATTATTATTAAAATTAGATCCATATATAAAACATTTTACATCATTTATTTGAAGTAAGTCGGAATATATTTTTACACATAAGATAGTTTCCATTTAACTCATAAAGTACATATTTCACTACAAATATTTTTAAGATCACTTCGAATTGCAAAAATAGCGCTAATTAGTTGTATTGAAGTATAAAACATTTTATTACGTCCATGTTTACTTATAAAGCGCATAACAATATTTCTCTCGCCATTTATCCGATGTTAAAAGTTTTCACCACATTATTTTGCTGCACAGCACCCTGAATGTGGCAAAACAGTTGCTGGCAACCCTCAAGTCCTTTATGGGGACCAAATTAACAGCCACAACAACAAAAACCTTTTCTACTGATATACTGTGTTGTTGAGGTGATTCCACCTCGCCATCTTCCAGGCAACTGCGATATACGGGGTCCGGAAGTATGTTCAGCCTTACTGCGTTAAAACTCCCACAAGAAGTGAGAGCTGTGGCTTTGTGAGTGTGAAGAGTGCCTTCGGCCAGAAGGACCTTGCGATCACGCATGTCGTGGTTTTCGCCCAGCGCTCGCTGAGCTGACATGAGGCCCATCTATCCAAGCGTGTACCACAAGCGATCAATGGCCCCCAGCCGCTCTTTATTCGGCTATATTGTTTCACGAGGACCTTCGCTGGCCAATTCGTCTGCCACACAGTTCCCAAATAAGCCTGATATAGAAGTATTCCGACGCGACCGAAAGAGAGAGCAGACATTCCTTAACCAAGTTAGAGCGCCCCTCCAACAAACAAAAGGCTCTTATAGCCACTTCCCTCCCCTGACTGTTATAACACTCCGGAGTAGTGAATCCACGCCTCCTTGAAAGCAGCCACTTCCGACTGGAATGCACTGCAGAAGTCTGGGAACCTGAACTTAGTGCTGATGGTTTGCTCTCGACAGAAGATCCCACCACCAACCCTGCCGTCCAGTTTTGATCTATCCGTGAAGAAGTTCACCGCGGCGGGGGATTTTATATTTTCTAGTGAATAAAACCAGTTCTGTCTTATTGGGATTGATTGCGAGGCCTCTTTTGGCAGCCCATTTAGAAACTATGTTAAGGTACGGTTGGGTCAGTTAACACATCGAGTTCAGGTAACTTTTAACTATGAGTGTAACATCGTCTGCATAGGCAATTACCCGACAGCCATGTTTCTGCAACTCAAGGTGGAACAAAAGATTGGAGGTACATACATATGTACATACCTACAAATGTACCCTCAAAATTATCTAATCTTCATTTTATTGATAAACATGCCCAAAACTGACAAATTTGGCCAAAAAAATTTCAGCGTATTTCATCAATTTGATATATTTTAGAGAAAAATATGGTACAAAATACATAGTGGAGATTAATAGTAAATTTACTAAAGATAAACTGAACAAATCGTGCGATTAATAACTTTACTCGCTATTACATTTTATGCACAGCAAATATTTAACAAAGCCCATATTTGTTTATCTATTCACGGAAATAAATTTGTGAGGAGGTATTTCCCAAAAGATAGTTGAAGGTTCCCCTCAAAATGAAATGCTATTTTGCTCTCTTAATTTTCTTTACTTTATAAGTTTTTTATGTACGAGAACGCAAGTACTGTGATAGTTTTCAACAATTTGAGTGAGCCAATGAAAATGCGATAAGTAGTACATACGTATGTATGTATGTAAATATAAATCGACTTAGTCCATCGCTGTCCAAACAATACATATCTTCGTTTAAAGTACAAAACCGCGTATCAACAAAATGCAAAACCGCTTATCAAGATAATGCAAGACGTCGTATGTGAGGTTGCATAAATTATTTTCTACAGCGTAAAAACACTCATATTTCAAAATGGTTCTCTTTTTTATAAAGCAATCGCATTTCTGGCTAGTATATTTCAGAACGAATGGATAAAGAGTAAGCCAAGAGCTTGTGCGAGTAAATACAATTTTTGGCAGCAAATTAAACGACAATATGTATTTATGTATGTACATACGTGTGGACCGCTCTTAAATTAGCCTTGGTTCTTTACAGATGATTATCACAAATTACCACTAGTTGCTGCTGGAAAGCATTTCTTAGCCCAAAAAACTAGGAGAAACTAGCAGCTTTCTCTCGTTCTTATGCTCTCCTTTTTTTGCTTCTCCTGCTAATAGCTGTCAAAATGAATAAACAGCTGTTGAAACGTATAAAAGCGAGGTTAAGTAAAGTTGCTTTTATTTGTTTCTTTCTCCATTTTTTTGTTATTTTTTAAAATAGAACTTAGCGAATCATTAAATATTGATGAAATATTACAATATGTATATATATATATATATAATGAATAGTTTTAAGATACAAAAGGCGATTAAAAAAATTGCTCCAAATATTTTGAATTGTCAAATACACCGATCAGCTATTTACTTACTAGTTTCTGCTAGCTAGCTAGCTAGCTCCATGAGCGTAATTCTCTCAATCTACCCGTTCTCCTTCTTTCTGGTAATTATTTTTTAGAAAGGTAAAGACACAAAGCTAATATTTTATTAGGTTTTTGGTAGGCAGGGTTAGGCTGTAACTGCCATCAGGCAATGAAAACTCGCTCGTGGTTAAGCGGCAGCCAGTAAAATAATAGCCGTCATCGATTCGCTACGTCTCGCTCGCTATGTTTGAACTCCGGTCGCTTAAAGAAGAATTTTGCACCTGAAAGCAACAACAAAGTTAGCAAGCACGGATAGACGATAGCGAGTTTGGTTGTACCTCATTGAGTTCGTTCGTTTCGCCACTCGCTAACTGATGGCGAATCGATGACGGCTAATATAACACTCGTCTATTCTAGTATTTGGTCAAGTCTTTATAAATAGCTTCTAGCGGAATCAAGCTGAACCAAGCAGGGCGAATAGATTTGTATTTTCAGCTTAGTTATGACCTGGTTCCGACATGCATACTTTTGGTAATGCTTATTAAGTAAAGTGACAGTTTGACTGGTTTTGGCTATTTTTTTTTGTTTATTTAATGTTTATATTTTTTTATAAATATTGAGGACTTTACCTAATCAGCGCCATAATCAAAATTTCATAATTTTTGTACGAAGTTTGAAATGTGGATTCATATTGCGCTGGTTAGGTAAAGTGCTAGACTTTTACAAAAAAAAATTTACACTGAGAAAAAAACGCGTTGTAAAAATTAAATTTTTTTATTTGATTACCGTTTAAAAATGTTCGTATTTAAATCAAGTGAAAAGTAATAAAAAATGGATTTTTCCATTATACATACACTACGTATAATGGAAATATTCATTTCAAATACGCCTGTATTAAAATGAAGCATCTTTCACTGCACGGATGGCGTTTTGAACGTCTCGGATGCTTTTTCATATGTAATTAAGAAAGTATATGGGGAAATCTAAAAAAATAGGTACACCCTCCAAAAAAAATTTTAATTTTTAAATTTGTGAGCACACCTATATTTTATATATNGTAAGCCAAGAGCTTGTGCGAGTAAATACAATTTTTGGCAGCAAATTAAACGACAATATGTATTTATGTATGTACATACGTGTGGACCGCTCTTAAATTAGCCTTGGTTCTTTACAGATGATTATCACAAATTACCACTAGTTGCTGCTGGAAAGCATTTCTTAGCCCAAAAAACTAGGAGAAACTAGCAGCTTTCTCTCGTTCTTATGCTCTCCTTTTTTTGCTTCTCCTGCTAATAGCTGTCAAAATGAATAAACAGCTGTTGAAACGTATAAAAGCGAGGTTAAGTAAAGTTGCTTTTATTTGTTTCTTTCTCCATTTTTTTGTTATTTTTTAAAATAGAACTTAGCGAATCATTAAATATTGATGAAATATTACAATATGTATATATATATATATATAATGAATAGTTTTAAGATACAAAAGGCGATTAAAAAAATTGCTCCAAATATTTTGAATTGTCAAATACACCGATCAGCTATTTACTTACTAGTTTCTGCTAGCTAGCTAGCTAGCTCCATGAGCGTAATTCTCTCAATCTACCCGTTCTCCTTCTTTCTGGTAATTATTTTTTAGAAAGGTAAAGACACAAAGCTAATATTTTATTAGGTTTTTGGTAGGCAGGGTTAGGCTGTAACTGCCATCAGGCAATGAAAACTCGCTCGTGGTTAAGCGGCAGCCAGTAAAATAATAGCCGTCATCGATTCGCTACGTCTCGCTCGCTATGTTTGAACTCCGGTCGCTTAAAGAAGAATTTTGCACCTGAAAGCAACAACAAAGTTAGCAAGCACGGATAGACGATAGCGAGTTTGGTTGTACCTCATTGAGTTCGTTCGTTTCGCCACTCGCTAACTGATGGCGAATCGATGACGGCTAATATAACACTCGTCTATTCTAGTATTTGGTCAAGTCTTTATAAATAGCTTCTAGCGGAATCAAGCTGAACCAAGCAGGGCGAATAGATTTGTATTTTCAGCTTAGTTATGACCTGGTTCCGACATGCATACTTTTGGTAATGCTTATTAAGTAAAGTGACAGTTTGACTGGTTTTGGCTATTTTTTTTTGTTTATTTAATGTTTATATTTTTTTATAAATATTGAGGACTTTACCTAATCAGCGCCATAATCAAAATTTCATAATTTTTGTACGAAGTTTGAAATGTGGATTCATATTGCGCTGGTTAGGTAAAGTGCTAGACTTTTACAAAAAAAAATTTACACTGAGAAAAAAACGCGTTGTAAAAATTAAATTTTTTTATTTGATTACCGTTTAAAAATGTTCGTATTTAAATCAAGTGAAAAGTAATAAAAAATGGATTTTTCCATTATACATACACTACGTATAATGGAAATATTCATTTCAAATACGCCTGTATTAAAATGAAGCATCTTTCACTGCACGGATGGCGTTTTGAACGTCTCGGATGCTTTTTCATATGTAATTAAGAAAGTATATGGGGAAATCTAAAAAAATAGGTACACCCTCCAAAAAAAATTTTAATTTTTAAATTTGTGAGCACACCTATATTTTATATATCATTTTGTTAGTTTTATCTTAATAAATCGATTAATATACGTGTAACTCATTTTCATTAAGTGCTTCAAAAGTTAGACGAGGAATAAACATGAAATAGAAAACAAAAGAATAAGCTAGGTTCAAATTACATTGTTCAAGTTGTAAATTTTAAGCAAAGATTTTGAAAGCTGAACTCACCTAATTGGGACGTTCTAAATTCAATAGCATCCCCCGTTTTACCAGATTGGCTCCAGTTTTCGAGATAACGGTATTTGAAAATTTCATTGAATTTTAACTATTTTATAAATAACTCCCTCAGTTTTGAAGTTATTTTGCTAAAATTTTGCACATAACGGTTTTTTAATATTACCTTAATTATTCCTTAAAATTATCGAAATGGGTGCACAATACAACTGATTACTCAGATATGTGTTTTTGCGCTATAACTCTAACTTCATATCTGAATAATAAATTGTATGCGTGCTATATGTTAAAGTGAACCTATAATAAATTTTTACCTGCTTAATTGGAGGAGTTATAACGCAAAACAACGTCTCTGGACAATCAGTTGTATGGGAGCTAGCTTTTAGAATGAACCGATTTCGATGATTTTATGAGATATGAAGGAAATATTAAAGTACAAGCATGTGCAAAATTTTAGCAAAATATCTTCAAAACTGAGGGAGTTTTTTTTTATAAAATAGTTCAAATTTAAGCAAAGTTTCAAGCACCGCTATCTCCAAAAGTGGAAATAATCGGGCAAAAATGGGACGCCATTGAATTTAAAAGGCTCCAATTAAGTGAGAGCAACTATCAGAACTCTTGTCGAAAAAAATGTATTTGATACCACGGTCGAAATATTCTGACTACAAGACGGAGCATAATTAAAAGTACTAAATCTGGGTTTTTACGCACTTCTAGAGAACATTTTTTGAAGCATTTTACAGGTATATGCAACGTTGTAAGAACTAGCAGTTATAAAAATATTTAGATCGTTTCGACTTATTTTCCAAATGTGCCTTCAATTAACATATTTTTGGAATAAAAATTACGCTCAAGATCGCAGAATATTTTATCTTTCAAAGTTGGTTTATTCTGAAAGCACACCCCTTGCTATGGTATCAAATTTTCGTAATTGTTTGTAGAATATAATACATACTTAAAAAGTTCTTAAAATTAAATGCTTCAAAAACTATACGCGGTAAACTGAAAATTTTGAAAATGGTGAAATGTGGAGTTACAGACTTTGACTTACTTGCCATTTCGTTATTTTGAAATGCACACTTTTCTTACCTACTACATATGAAGTATACACATAAGTGCTATTTGCCCATTGAATTTCAAGTCAGAATATACATAAAAAATTCACTTGGTTTCATTATTTTTTTAAATTTAAACACCTATAATTCAAAAGTTATGCAGCAACTTGATCCAAATTTTCTTTGAGGCTTCAAGTATACGTCAATGAATTATATTCAAAAGCAACCAGCTTTATATAGTTTCCAACATTGAAAATAAAGCTAAATAACACCAAGGTTACCTGTTTTTTAGATTTGCCAATATGTATACAAAGCATGCACAGGGGTGACAACACCTACACACATACATACATGGTATGACATAATGCACTAATCGCGCGCTGTGATGTCCCTGCAAAAAATTGTGCGACTAATCTCTAAAGAGAGTATTCCGTGATTACTCTCAATCGGGTAAAATATGGCATTCATTAGTCACAACTAGTCTTAGTGGGGATCAATTAGTCCTCGACTCATCTTGAACGGGTACTATTAACGATTTAATGATATGTCCGCCCTTAGTCTTGGAAAAGGCCCAGGAGAAAAGGATCGACACTCACCACCTATTTGTCGACTTTAAAGCTGCTTTTGACAGCACTAAAAGGAGTTGCCTATACGCCGCTATGTCTGAATTTGGCATCCCCTCAAAACTCATACGGCTGTGTAAAATGACGTTGAGCAATACCACCAGCTCCGTCAGAATTGGAAAAGACCTCTCCGAGCCGTTCGCCACAAAACGGGGTTTCAGACAGGGCGACTCCCTTTCATGTGACTTCTTTAATCTGATGTTGGAGAAGATAATAAGAGCTGCAGAACTGAACCGCTCAGGAACAATTTACTACAAGAGCGTGCAATTGCTGGCTTATGCCGATGACATCGACATCATCGGTAACAAAAACCGCGAAGTCTGTTCTGCCTTTTCCAAGTTGGATAGGGAAGCAAAGCGAATGGGTCTGGTGGTAAACGAGGACAAGACGAAGTATCTCCTGTCATCAAACAAACAGTCAGCACATTCGCGCCTTGGCACCCACGTCACTGTTGACAGTTACAATTTCGAGAAAGTAAGGAATCTCGTTTACTTGGGAACCAGCGTTAACACCGATAATAATGTCAGCATTGAAATCCAACGCAGAATCACTCTTGCCAACAAGTGCTACTTTGGACTGAGTAGGCAATTCAGGAGTAAAGTCCTCTCTCGACGTACGAAAACCGCGCTCTATAAGTCACTCATCATGCCCGTGCTGGTATATGGCGCAGAAGCATGGACAATGACAACATCCGATGAGGCGGCTCTTGGAGTGTTTGAGAGAAAGATTTTGCGGAAGATTTACGGGCCTTTACGCGTTGGCGACGGCGAGTACAGCAGACGATGGAACGATGAGCTGTATGAGCTTTACAACGACATAGACATAGTGCAGCGAATTAAAATACAGCGGCTCCGCTGGCTTGGCCATGTCGTTCGAATGGACACCGACGCTCCAGCTCTGAAAGTATTCAACTCGGAACCCGCTGGGAGTAGCAGAGGAAGAGGGAGGCCCCCACTGCGATGGAAAGATCAGGTAGAGAAGGACTTGGCTTCACTTGGCGTTTCCAATTGACGACAGTTGGCACAGAGGAGAAACGACTGGTGGTTACAGCACCAAAAAAGAAGAAGAAGAAGAAGTCAATGAAATTTCATGTGCGGCGTTGGCACATAAAGAGTGTTCGCTTAACAAACCTGAGCACCTTGGTTCGAATCGCGGCTGGCGCAAATTTTTATTTACATTTTTTTAAAGTAACTAGTCGCTTTTTGTACTCGTTCGGGTATAAAGAGGAACAACTAGTCTCTTCATAGGACATGCTCGAACAAAAACGAACAGTTCATTCTATATAAAGAGATCAAAAGTGGTATTAGTCGCATGTTCCTTCGTGATTGCTCCCGGAGTTATTCCGGATTAGTCGCATTTTATGCAGGGGTTGATTCAAACTCAACATTTGAAAACACATTTACAGGTATTGCTGTAGCTAAGTGTGCAAAGACGTTTGAAACAATTGGTTGCTGCCAAGAGGGTTCGGGTTCAATTGCCATCAGACGGAACATAACATAAATTTTTTTTTTCTTCTTAATTACGAAAAACATCCGTGCACTTCACAACGACATATTTTATAACGTACATACTCAAATTTAAAACGAGTTGGGTTGGTGCTCTTTCATATTCGATTTTTTTTTTTAATTCTAAAATTGTTTTCCCTCAGTGTAAACATTAAATAAAGAAAAGAGAAATAGCCAAAACTAGTCAAAAGTGACATTTTGTGATTGACTTAATCAGCTGACCACAAGGGTATGTACATATGAAGATAAGCTTGTGTAACTATTTTAAGTTGATATCTTTAGTGCTCAGCTCGGAATTCGGATACCTACTTGTACTAGAAAGGGAACTGCTGTTTGAGCGAGTGTCATTAGATACATATGTACATTCATCCTCTTTGCCGTTCTTTTGATCAAATATCTGTAGAATTCAATTTTATTACATGTACATATATACATACATACATACATATAATGCTAATCTTTCACCACTGTATTGAAGGTTGTAAATTGTGCACTTCGCTTGAAACGCACGACATTTGTTTCTGAGAAACTAGTGGGGCTTCTAATGATGTTACTATACCCCAATGGTACAAGTGCCAGTGCCTCTCCCGCAACAGGCTAACCTAATATTCGCGGTTTGCGTTTTGGTACGCATGCCGTCGAATTTGTTTTTTTGCGTCACCCGAAATTGACTTGCATGCGTTTGCATTTGATTTCATTGAGCGAAACGTCAAATCAAAATGTCACGCAGAACAAAAATTGGAAATTGAGTTAGCTTCATACGCACGCCGTTCAATTTCGGTTGATCTCATACAAGTTGCATGTGCATGAGAAATTTTTGACAATAAATTGGCGGCGTGCGTGAATATTAGGTTAGCCTGTAACGCTTCTTTATGTATGTACATATTTATGTAGTTCTATGGATACGGCAGCGATGAATTCTGAGGCGTTTGGTTCTTGCATTACCTTACTCTACGTGCAGCAGCTGGATGAAATATGAAACATTTTGTCAGTGCTCAAGAGTTCTACAATAAAATCGCACTTATTAATAACATTTTCAATAAGAAGCAAAGCCGACGGACAGGCAAATATACCCACCAGAGATCAACAAGGATTCGCTTTTAGGATACTCACAACCAATCTAAATTTTGTGGATATATGTACATATGTTTAGATCAGTGAGAGTCACCACACTGATTTATGCACAACGACATTAAGTCAAATTCAATGGTGACTATTTTATGCAGATGAAGGAAAAAAAAATAAACTAGAGTAGGCTTATCGAAAACTTTTTTTGAAACAAACACACAATCAGCATTCTTTATATTCATGGGCGTAGCCAAGTAGGGGCGGATTTGTGCCTGACGCTGGAAAAAATGGTATTAGAGAGCAATTAAGTTTACATTTGGATCGTTAATGTCTTCTTCTTCGTACCCGAAACAGCCCCACCTTTTTATCCGAGTAAAGCTCATTAATTTTCCTACACTTGCAAGTCGTAGAGAAATGCTAGGTATAACATTTATCGTAAAATTTATGGCAGTCTGGATTAATAAATAGCCCGTCCCTTCTGGCTGAGGCAAACTTTAATATTCCCTCTCGGGTATCAAAACACTTTTAACATCTGTGTTTGAAGCCATGCTAAACTAATTGTGAGTTAAACGATTCATTCCGTTGCCTATGTCAAGATTTTAACTCTCATTCCAGCAAACGTATTGGTCTCTATTTTTAACATAAAGAAAACTAGGGATGTGCCTGATAGAGATTTTGTCGTATAAACGGATTCCGGATACCATGTAAGAAATATGAGCCGGATTCGGATATCCGGCAGACGTCTGCCCTTAATAAATTTTACAAAATTGTTATAATTAGTGATAAAACGATACTAGTTAATACAAGAACATACTCGATACTTTTCGTCCGATACCAAGTAATTTTGGTATCGATACTTTTGAACCAAGTACTGAGTAGGTATCGGAAGAAAGTACTTGTATTGAAACCAAACTGTGTGAAAACTTTAATCCCAGACTTTTATTTTTTAATCTAATTATTATTGTCAACAGTGGCGTAGCCAGGATTTGGCGAAGGGGGGGGGGATAAAAAAAAATTTCCATCGATAACTTAAAGTTGTGATATACAATGGATAGAGGCGTTGCCTGTGGGTATTCTTTCACATATGTATGTATGTGCCATTTTTACCGTTATATATTTTTTGTCTACTCGGTTATTCCATGGGGAATTCATGCTTAAAAAATTTAATTACTACACCATTTTAATTAATTAGTGTGTACTCCAGTTTTGTTTTGTAGAAGTTTCGTTAGTATACACTTCAGTTTTTACACATTGAATATATCTGCATATTTATATATTTACACGTATCTATTTACTTTTATTTATGTACAAGTCTACAAAATCTTATTACTTATAAAGCGATTTTTAATCTTCGTTGCTTAACCAATATTTTTATACCCGAGCGCACTTGTGCACAAGGGTATATTAATTTTGTTCTCATAACGGTTGTCTGTAACAGCCAAAACGAATCGAGATAGATATAGACAAATGTATGTAAATGCTCAGAATGAATAGAGAACTCTATTAAGCCATGTCTGTGTGTCCGTCTGTCCGTCCGTCCGTGTACACGATAACTCGAGCAAAAATTGAGATATCTCAACAAAATTTGTTATGTAGGTTTCTGTTAATCCAGGGTAGGTTGGTATCGAAAATGGGCGAAATCGGACTGTAACCACGCCCACTTCCCATGTAACGGTAATTTCCAGAAATACGAAAACTGCGATATTTTAGTAACTACTGACGATTATTCACTCAAAATTGATATTTACAGCCATTTTCAGACGAAAAATAAGAATATTATAAATTTTTGGAAAATAGGCGTAGCCACGCCCACTTATGGTTACATGTGTATATCTTGGTAACCGCTGCACCAATTTCTTCC
>NW_016157365.1:27990-28414 GCF_001687245.7 Rhagoletis zephyria | reverse complement strand
AAAAAATTTAATTACTACACCATTTTAATTAATTAGTGTGTACTCCAGTTTTGTTTTGTAGAAGTTTCGTTAGTATACACTTCAGTTTTTACACATTGAATATATCTGCATATTTATATATTTACACGTATCTATTTACTTTTATTTATGTACAAGTCTACAAAATCTTATTACTTATAAAGCGATTTTTAATCTTCGTTGCTTAACCAATATTTTTATACCCGAGCGCACTTGTGCACAAGGGTATTATAATTTTGTTCTCATAACGGTTGTCTGTAACAGCCAAAACGAATCGAGATAGATATAGACATATGTATGTAAATGCTCAGAATGAATAGAGAACTCTATTAAGCCATGTCTGTGTGTCCGTCTGTCCGTCCGTCCGTGTACACGATAACTCGAGCAAAAATTGAGATATCTCAAC
>NW_016157365.1:0-25762 GCF_001687245.7 Rhagoletis zephyria | reverse complement strand
ATGTAACAGCGGCACGGTGGCAGCACGCATATAGAAAGCTAGTGGCAGCACAAATATAGAAACACTCAGCACGAATACAAAAACGCTCACAAAGAAGACAGCCATCAAAAGTGTGAGTGAAAAGCAGTCGGGAATCATCAGCCGTCTTCAGCAGTTATCTTTATTTAATTCTTTACATATCTACTTCATTGTACAATTTAATCATCACACTTACTTACAAATAAATCATTTACAACATCACATCTTTACATGTATACATAAATGCTCAGAATGAATAGAAAAATCGATTAAGCCATGTCTGTCTGTCCGTCCGTCTGTCCGTCTGTCCGTCCGTCCGTGTACACGATAACTCGAGCAAACATTGAGATATCTCAACGAAATTCGGTATGTAGGTTTCCGTTAATACAAGGTAGGTTGGTATTGAAAATGGGCGAAATCGGACTGTAACCACGCCCACCTCCCATATAACGGTAATTTCCAGAAATACGAAAACTGAGATATTTTAGTAAGTACTGAAGATAATTCACTCAAAATTGATATTTACAATAATTTTCAGACGAAAAATAAGAATATTATAGATTTTTGGAAAATGGGTGTAGCCACGCCCACTTATGGTTACATGTGTGTAACTTGGTAACCGCTGCACCAATTTCTTCCAAACTTGGCACAGTTATTGGCCCTGATACGTCATACTAAACGGGCGAAAGTTTAAAAAATCGGACAATAACTACGCCCACATCCCATATAACGGTAATTTAGAGATATACAAAATTTTCGATAAATCAGTAAATATTAAAGCTAATTTATTCAAAATTGATGGTTGCAATAATTTTTTACCAAGAAATACGTTTATGGTAAAATTTTGGAAAATGGGCGTGGCTCCGCCCACTTATGATCACATACATATATGTATATCGGTAACCGTTCTACCAATTTGTACCAAACTCGGTATTTTTATTGTGCTTGCCACATAAAAGTAAAACGTTGAAAATTATTGAAATCGGACTAAAATTACGGCCGCTTTTCATATAACGGTAAATTTCAGAAATGTTTGAAACTTCAATATTTCGAAATTTAAGGACGCTCATTTACTCAAAATTCATACACCGCGGCTTACCATCTAGCGGTAGCTTTCGGAAAGGTGAAAAAACATATTTTTCATACTTGCGCCGGGTATTTAATGTTCGGCTCCACCCGAACTTAGACTTTCTTACTTGTTTATTTTTTATTCTTGATTATGACAATGTTTGGATTTCAAATTTAAATCGAACTGTTTAAATTCTAAACCCAACATATGTGCTCTCTTTTTTTAAACTTGGAAGGTTTGTATTTGAAACTGAATTTAGTTTGGTCATATATGTAGTCCGAAAAGTTTAAAATTTAAACCCAAATTTTTAACCGTGTAGTGGAAGAGGTCGCAAAAAAGAAGCAAACCAATCTTCCTAGAGCAGAGAACGCGAAAAGCTGAAAAAAAGCTAGCTATGTAAAAGTTACTGTTTCAAAACTTGCAATATTAAATTTTTAAATATAAAATTCGCAAATCAACCATACTGCAATTTTATTTTTTTAATGGTATTAGGCTCTTATTGATCCAAATTTTCAGGTAATAAAAAAAGATACAGTTCGGATGTTACTTGTTGTCGTAGACAACTTACTTACTTGTTGTCGTAGACAACATAAAATCACATAAAGCTGTTTGCAAGTGAACTACTCATATATTCATTAAAAGATATTTGTCATCCGTCTGAAATAAAAATATTTTAAATCAGAAGGATAAAATAGTATTGTGTTATTAATTCAAAAGTAAATAATTTTAGTTCAATGACGAAGGGGGAGGATCTATCCCCCCAAATCCCCGCCCCCTGGCTACGCCACTGATTGTCAATATCTAAAAATTTTTGCAGTTTAGTTCCCAGGCATAGAAAAATCGATAAGCTCACAAAGAATGCTAAATCTCNCATTTACTCAAAATTCATACACCGCGGCTTACCATCTAGCGGTAGCTTTCGGAAAGGTGAAAAAACATATTTTTCATACTTGCGCCGGGTATTTAATGTTCGGCTCCACCCGAACTTAGACTTTCTTACTTGTTTATTTTTTATTCTTGATTATGACAATGTTTGGATTTCAAATTTAAATCGAACTGTTTAAATTCTAAACCCAACATATGTGCTCTCTTTTTTTAAACTTGGAAGGTTTGTATTTGAAACTGAATTTAGTTTGGTCATATATGTAGTCCGAAAAGTTTAAAATTTAAACCCAAATTTTTAACCGTGTAGTGGAAGAGGTCGCAAAAAAGAAGCAAACCAATCTTCCTAGAGCAGAGAACGCGAAAAGCTGAAAAAAAGCTAGCTATGTAAAAGTTACTGTTTCAAAACTTGCAATATTAAATTTTTAAATATAAAATTCGCAAATCAACCATACTGCAATTTTATTTTTTTAATGGTATTAGGCTCTTATTGATCCAAATTTTCAGGTAATAAAAAAAGATACAGTTCGGATGTTACTTGTTGTCGTAGACAACTTACTTACTTGTTGTCGTAGACAACATAAAATCACATAAAGCTGTTTGCAAGTGAACTACTCATATATTCATTAAAAGATATTTGTCATCCGTCTGAAATAAAAATATTTTAAATCAGAAGGATAAAATAGTATTGTGTTATTAATTCAAAAGTAAATAATTTTAGTTCAATGACGAAGGGGGAGGATCTATCCCCCCAAATCCCCGCCCCCTGGCTACGCCACTGATTGTCAATATCTAAAAATTTTTGCAGTTTAGTTCCCAGGCATAGAAAAATCGATAAGCTCACAAAGAATGCTAAATCTCTTAATTTGCAATGGAACCTTCTGCAAAATTCTTGAAGGAAATGTTTTCAAAAGTGTTTTCCTTCTCTTTAAGTTTTCTACAAATGGACTTAGCAACTTTTCACTCTAAAAATTATCAACATAATTACTTCTTTCAGAAATATACCAATGTTACTTTGCAAAACTGCTCTTGAACAGTGTTATAATACAGAACCCTTTTATTAATTAGTTCATTTGTATGAAATAAATTATAAAATAATTGTTTTTGATCTCAATCACTTTCTCTTTGTACAAAATAAATATTAAGTATAACAAATAAAATACGTACATGCAAAAGAAACGAATTCTGTTAACAAAATTTTGGGGAATTTTTAAAAAACAACTTGTTGGACTTTGCTATTTTTCCTTGTTGTTTTTTCGGAGGCCATCCTAGTAAACCATGTTTTACACCTTAAAGTTTTGCTTAAAAAGTTTAAGTGTCTGCAATTCGTCTAAAAACAAAAATGAGAGTCACAAAAGTTATTTTGACAAAAATTCACTCCATTTTTTGTCTACATGACGTTTTTTTATCATTTGCCGATCTGCTAAATTATACGCAAATATACAAGAAAATTAACAAAAATACTTGCAAAATTTTATATTTCTTCACTACGATATATTTAATACAGATGTACTTTTGTTTTTGCTTATTCAATTTTCAAATCGTTTGAATGGCTGGTGGTTTAACACTTTACCAGATTTTACCAGCAAAAATTGTTTGGGTAAACCTTGAAACTTCTGACAAAGAGATGACCGATTTTACTCTCCCACTACTACTTCTTATATAGGTACTAATATCGATATAAGTAGGTATAGATACTTTTAGCCCGACACTTACTAGGTATTGATACTTTCTTCCGATGCTACTTCCAAGGTATCGATACTTCCATGGTATCGTTTTATCCCTAGTTATAACAGGTTTATTATGGTTTAGCGACATACTTGTGACCAGGTTATCTGCTTTTTCGAGATGATCTATCCAATACATAATTAATAACCCAAAATTTCTCCTCTCACTGAAAAAAACGCCTTGTAAGAATAAAAAAATTTTACTTGATTACCGTTTAAAAATGTTCGTATTTAAATCAAGTGAAATGAATTTTTCCATTATACATACACTACGTATAATGGAAATATTCAATTCAAATACGCCCGTGTTAAAATGAAGCATTTTTCACTGCACTGATGGCGTTTTGCACGTTTCGGATGCTTTTTCATATACAAATGTATACAAAGCATACACAGCGGTGATAACACATACACACATACATGGTATTACATAATGCAGTAATCGCGCGCTATGATGTTGATTCAAACTCAACATTTGAAACCAAGTTTACATGTATGGCAGTAGCTGAGTGTGCAAAGACGCTTGATACAATTAGTTGTGGCCAAGAGGGCCAATCACCATCAGACAGAACATAAGGTTAAATTTTGTTTCTTCCTAATTACGAAAAAGCATCTGTGCACTTCACAACCACATATTTTATAACGCACATACTAAAATTTAAACGACTTGGGTTGTTGCTCTTTCATATGCGTATTTTTTTAAATTAAACAGGTTTTTTTTAATTCTAAAATTTGTTCCCTCAGTGCTGAAATCCAAGTTATAAAATAATCCTGTAACTTCGTCGTCTGTAACCCTGATTTATCGATTATTTTTGGTAAATAGACGAGAAACGTCTAAACAACGTCCAAGACAAAAGGTAAACAATAATGAACTCCGCTAAGCTAAAACGCGTGTTTGATATATTTTTATTTTAAAATATGATTAAAATCGAACTGGTATGCATGCTTACATATCGTCCCGTAATACTTCATTTTTGCAATATTTTGTGACCCACGCGTTGATAGTAGGCTTGGGTAGTTCTTGAACTAAATGAACTAAGTTATTTGTTCATCTCAATGAACTATTTCACTAGTTCGCACTTTTCATTGAACTAAATTTGTCCGTGCTACTATTTTTCATTTTTGATCACGATCCAAATATTCTCGAAAAGAACGTATGTATGACGTAAAATCCCATCTTTACAGATAGGTTTTAAAACGCTTTTGCATTGTTGGTGCTTCAGTTCCTTGCGAAAGATTTTTATCGGGGGCAAGGAAAATATTAAACTGGCGTAAAACGCTTTTAAAATCAAACATGCTCTCTAATTGAATGTTTTTGCTCAGCAATATGTAAGTGCTTACATATCGTACATATGTACATTAGACTGCATCACTCCCCGTACAAAAAAAAATCGGTACTATTTTTCTATTGGAATTATAAAATCTATTATATTTTAAGACGTCCACCAAAATATTTCGGAAAAATATTAAGATATAAGTGAGCTGGACCGATTTGAAAATACCTCCAAAAATGGAGTTTTTTATGAATAAAAATAGTTTCTTAAAGATTTTTTTTGAAAAAGATCCCATCAGATGACAAATTAGATTAAGCTTAAAAAATCTGCATAAAAATATTTAAAAATATTTTCAACGGAATCGTAAGAATGAGATTTTTGATGCTGTTTTTTTACTTTTTTCAAAGATTGTTTTACGAAAAACTTGAATAACTGGGCCAAAACTATTCTGAATTAGAATTATGGGATCTCACTAGAAGGGTATTTTCACACTGTTTTTATTTCTGGCCAAAAAACGTCATTCGTGTCGCATCTTGTTTTTTTTCGAATACCAAGACATCTTAATTCAACTTTGAATGACGTTCGTTCATCTTAACTATCATACAGTACGCGAAATTGATCGATCCTTCAAGTGATTTTGATTAATTACACCAGGCTGAGGTTTTTAAATACCCAGTCGGTTAAATCTCGCAAAATAATCGCTTGTGGCACTAATGTTAATTTTTGAGTCTGGCAAGAGTTCTCGCTCTTCTGTAACCCGCAAGAGAAAACTGAAATAACCAGATTGTCTGAAACACATATTTTTCGAGAGTTTAAAATACTTTACCGTTACCTCAGTTCGCACGCCAGGATTTTTATACATTTTCCTGCATTTTAAAACTATACAAAATTGAAAATAAAGAAATGAAATTGTCCAAAATTGGTGAAAATGAGAATGCGTGTGTGAGATTCAGTTTTACATTTCAAAATTGCTCAATGTAAAATGTTAAAAATTTTTCCGTGCAAATATATACATCGAATGATTCTTAAATCTGAAATGTTTGTGCAGGGTTTCAGATCCAGAACCTTAATTTCAAAGTAAATTGTCTCTGTAAGATTATATATAGATCCATATATAGATTTATAATACAAATAGAACCATATTTGCCTCAGAAAAAAGCATCGATATAAACCATGAAGGATTTAAATATGGGTATCTGTACAGAGGCAAAAGCAAAATTTTTGTTTTGCATATCTTCCGCTGTATCACAATCGCACGAACATAGCAATGCACATTAGGTCAAATGATTCATTTTGCTGTGCGAAAAGCCAATTTCGTAACGGCAGTTTTAAATTATTTTTTGTTGCCATTCTGTAGGGAATACCATGATACAAAAAACAAGGTAGTTCCATTGTCACTTTTTCGTCGCCATATTAACAACCTGACAATTAAGCAGATTGTGAAATTTCATGCTACCATACACAATATCTAAAATCCTTCAAATTTTCTTATTAATTTTTTGTTGATCTAAAAATCTTTGTTCTTGAGCATAGTATTTTATTCCTGTTTCACGTGAAAAAGCTTTTAAATTTTATACAAAACTTCTTTCTGTGAAATAAGTGTGAAATTCCACAACATTTCCTCAGCAAAGTAGTATTCTGTTCACGCTGTGAAAAAGCTCGCAACATTTTTGCAACATGAAGCTAGCAACACAATTTTCATGACATTTTTAAATAGATACACATGTACATTTTAAATTGTGTGAAAGCTGACAGTTTATAGAATTCAGTAGCGGCGATAACAAAGGGGGGCTAAGTGGTTAAACCTTACCCGATCGTAAAACTTGCGATAATCATGTTACTTTCCAGAAGGTGTCGCGCCCGTTTTTCTGTATATATTTCCATTGGAAAAATGCCTCATCTCAGTATTCTAGGTAAATGCTTCCAGAGGTATCTATGCGTCACCTGAATTTTAGTTTATATGGCTTATACCGCTAGCTCTCGTAGCTGGCTACGAGATCGTTGTCATATACCCCCATGTTTCATAGGTTTGGGATTGATTTCATTTACCTCTTTTCCAAGTTCTACGGTGGCACGCTGCATTTTCCAATAAACCCATATTTTTCCATGAGCTTGATCTTGACTTCATATACATATATCCATACCAAGTTCCAGGACTCTACCATAAATTGTATGGGAGGTTCCACATCCCCTTTAGATATCGGTTTTGTTTTAGCCTATAACCATTCTTAGAAAATTTGTTTCCGAAATTTCAAAAAAATCGGTGCAGCCGGTATGGGCATTGTGACTCCTCAAGCGAAATGAACTAATGATTGCAAAAAATGAAATCAAACGTCGTAGTTGACCAAAAAAGAATATTAGAATTTTATTTTTAATATTTTTATTGAGCTTTGTACCAGGATTGTTTATTAGGAAAAATAGAAAAAGCAACAACGCGGTAGAAGTTATAGCACTATTTCGGAGATCACCACATCTCCTCATCAGACTTCTTTTTTCTAGACTTCAGCAGGGATCGAACCTGCGAATTCGATGTTCAAAGTCAGAAGCGTTAACCACTGAGCTATGTACATCCCGTAAACTCTTGTTGCTAATTCATTTTCCTTATTCAACCAACTACTATCAAGTGCAGCTGATTTGCCGCTATTTAAACTCGACAGCGTGGTTGTTGTTGTCAATTCTATACATCCATTTGCTTATTTGCTTTTTTGTATAGTTTCAGGCAGGCTCTTCCTAAACTATGTATTTGTCAATGTTATTGTGGCTTGTTAACATTTTATTTTTAATATTTTTATTGAGCTTTGTACCACGATTGTTTATTAGGAAAAATTGAAAAAGCAACAAAGTCTAAGCGGTAGAAGTTATAGCACTATTTCGGAGATCACCACATCTCCTCAACAGACTTCTTTTTTCTAGAGTTCAGCAGGGATCGAACCTGCGAATTCGATGTTCAAAGGAAAATTTTCACGGCTCATGAGTCCCAAAGTAAATTCCATTTACTGTTAAATGGACAAAGACAATATGTATTAAATAACCCATGGAATTGTGTAATTGTAGTGTTTGAATTATATCAGAATCATCGTATCCGATATAGAAAATTACATTGTGAAATAATGAGATGACATGAGGACACTAAAACAATTTTAAAATATGTTCACTAAAATTGTATTAATATTAATATAATGATTTGGCAAGTTGTTATCGAATTTAATGTAAAATTTAAACGTTTTTAAGATAAGATATTCGTTTTTTTAAGGTAAATATTAATACAACTGTTTTATTTATAATCCCAAATTTAGGTTATAAAATCTCCCACACCAAAAAACTTACAATTGGGTAACGCCGCCTCGAATTTTTCACAATTGAGCAATTGTCAAAAATCTGCTTTTTAATCAAAAAGTTGTTTATTGAAACTACCTTCTTTTTTGTATCATGGGGAATACTACAAAATAATAGAAACTTCACTTAGTTTTTGTTAAATAAAAAACACCGTTATACAGCAATAAACCAAACTTACACTTTCAAAACATTTTTGGGTAGGTTCAGAAGGCGCAGCAGTTGAGCGCAACCGTTGCTAAAAAAATCAGTGATCGTAATGCGTCTTCTGAACGGCTTGATACATTAGCTGTCAAATTCAAAACACACAACGGCTGCGTTTCTTTATACATTCCGGATAATCCCATTTCACAGCCAGAATAAACAGAATGCGATTGAAATATACGTTAACATACCATCAGGAACGTTCTAAAGAATAAGTAAACAAAAAAGTTTATTCCAAACATTCAGAATGAATAAAGAAATGCCGCCAACATGTTGTCTCAAATGATCAGAAAAATATTACGATCATTTAACACGCAACTGTTCAGTTGATCAGAAGTATAAAACAACACGTTCAGATGGTGCAATCGCAACAGTACTGAGCTGTTGCGCCTTCTGAACGTGCCCATTGATACGTTGTTTGCGCAACCGCTCTATTTTGTAAATTTCAAATGCATTTTTTTTTTTGTAAAATTCGAAAAACTAAAGGAAAATTGTGTGTAAGTGAGAAACTATGTCCCAATTTAAAAAAGTGACTTTTTATCATTTTTTGCAAAAAATGACTTATTTGCATAACCTCAAAAATTTTCTGATTTATTTGTATTTATGATTTTATGTAAGCTTTTACAATTAAGTTAACTTTCGGCAAATAAAATGGAATCGGAAATGGATAAATTAAGGTGCAATGATATGTGATTACTTAGCTCGCCGTTTTTAGCCGTTTCCAAGAAAAACGTTTTTTGCTGGGCTATCATGCTATCACAAAAGGCAAGTTGTTTGAAGTTTGGCTGATTGGATGTTCGAGAAAAGGAAAGCCGTTTTCGGTTGCCAACCATGTTGAAAAAAATTTAGTGCTGCTGATATTTGCGAAAGTTCCATGAAACTCCTAGAAGAAAAAACGCATATTTTTTGCAATTATTTATCAAATAAATATGAAAATTATGGGAAACAATTTGGAAAGGATGCTAAAATATTTAAATCTTAAAACATAGCGTTTCTTGCTGATGAAGTTCTTTTCGAAATCAAAAAGCCAACTGTGTCGACTATCAGCCGGATTCTAGCTTTTGCTATCGCTAAAGTGCTAAAATAGGATAGCTAACATTTTTCCGAATCCATCCGTTTTAATGGTGATAAATAGTGAAAATGGAAGTATGTGATAGCAAAAAATATAGCAGCCTCAATTTGGATTACATTGCATCTCCTGTAGCGTAGCCGTGGCTATGTTACAAATACACTAGCGCCAATTCGCAAAGACCATTGATGAGCAGCCTTCGCAAAAAGGCAAATTCTTGAGAGAATTTACGGACTGAAATTTCGAAATTTTTTACTCAAAGTGAATAGCGCTTAGAACATTCTTTTAACAAATTAGTTTCATAAACATTCGTATTCTATTCAGGAAGTTATCAGCGATTTTTGGTAAATGTGTCACAAAGCAGCATTTGTATTCTGAATATAAATCATATTTGGGAATACTGAAACCTCAAGTGTTTTATGAAGACTAACTGGTTGGGTATGGTAAGAAAATAACATATGCCAAAACCAAGCTAATTGGATAATGTTTTTGAGTACTACCTAAACACATATACATACTCATCATTTGAACATACAAAAAAGCAGAAAAGTCCGTTTTATGAAAGCCAAGTCATGTTTAACATTTTATTTACTACCAAATCATTTTATGACTTCTTAAACTCCAAGCGAAATGTACGTGGGTTTCCTTCCGCCATGAAGTATCAAAATACCGTCTCTAGTGATAATCAAACAATTTCTAACATGTTCGCTCAGTTTTTTAAATCCAATTATTCCATTAACTCACATGCTAACATTGACTATCCTTTTAAACTGTGGCCAATGAACTCAATAAATATCCCAGTAATATCTCCCGATGATGTAGTAGTTTATCTGAAATCCTTCAGTTATGGTCCCGACTAGATCCCTACTTGTATTCTAATAAATTGTGCTGATTATCTCCGATAATTTCGGGATAGAGCTAGGGCTGATTTTCTGTGGAGCGGGAAATAAAAGAATACAACTGTGTTAGAAAATTGTTTATTTCTGAAATTTATGGAACTCAACTTACCACGTCTGTCTTCTATAGAGATCGCCAGAAAACTAATATCCTCAGCTTACTTAAACATTAGAGAGCCTGGAGTAGTAAGCGGAGCTTTTTGACGAACGTGGTAAGTTAGGGTTGCCATTTGGCGAACGGAGTGAACATTCCGCCCGCCTTGCAGTATTACTGCGAAAAGCATAATTCACAATTTATGTAATAGATTCATAGGTAGTGGATTACAATTCAGAGGTTCATATATATACTCACATATATTAAGCGCAATTCAAAGTACAATTCATCTTAATAAACTTATCTAATACAATTTTCTAATTTAACTACATATATTACAATTAAAATGTGTTGAGGCTTGCCTAGTGAGTCACGCCTGAAATAACCCATCCTAGTAGCGTATTTTGTGCAACCAACTGTCCCGCAATGGAGGGCATCAGGCCAGGCTGTAAGAGTTTGGCGTAGAGATCTGCGCCTAGTATCATCTCGACGGGTGCTGCTTTATGGAAGGAGGGATCGGCGAGCCGCAAGTTGTTAAAGGCTTGCACGGTCTGTTGCGATAATGAACGCAGCGGGGTCGGCGTTGGGCTGATGGTCTCAATGTTAGCGCAGACGGAGAACTCTTCATGACCACCAAGATTATTACGTAGCGTGAGATAGCATACTCCACCAGGTCCACGCACTGGAGTACGGAGTCGCAGCCTTGCGACGGTAGCAGCGGAAATTGTGGTCGCCGGACTCGCGGGGCTGAGGACAGCCCGCACTACGGTGAACCTATATGCAGTACGTATACGTATTAACACCGTGGGTGATACCGCCAACATCTGCTGCCAGGGGAGTGCTGCTGATCGTCGCTCTATTATAGTTCGCACATTTCGTCACCTTGACCACGCCTTCTTTTCGACTGGGATAGCCGACGAGACGAGTCGAGTCTCGTTCGGTCAGGGATGCGTCGCTGAGACGAATCGAGTCTGAGTCGATCGCTTCCATGCCGCCAGTCTGATCGGAAGACACCAGCTCGCTGAAGTCGGCGAGACGGATCGAGTCTGGCTCGATCCTCATCGAGCGGTGTGAGCTGAAATTGCTGCGTGGTGGAACGCGGAGCTGATTGCGTCCTATTTAGTGGTGGCCGGTAAGGGTGTAAGAGCGCTGCATTGGTCGGTAGTGTGTTTTCCGGTTTCGTATTTATTTGCTCGTTTGATCCACTGTTTTCGATTTCCGCCATCATTGCTTCTTCTTCTTCCACTTGCTGTGCCCAAGTAAGCTCGACGACGTCCTCATCACTTTCTTCTTATATGTCGGAGCTGGGGTTATGCAGCATAGTATGGTGGGCTTTCCCACATCGTTTGCACCGAATTACACTATCGCATTCGTTTATGGCATGGTTCGAAGCGAGGCAGTTGCTACAATAGCGATATATGAGAGCCGTTCTCAACCGTATTTCGGGAGTCATTCGGCGGAATTCAGCGCACAACCGGAGAGGATGATTTTCCTTACACAGACCACAGGCGAATTGAGACATTTTCTAAAGGAGAAAAATATAGTTAGTTGAAAGAATATCTAGTGTGTTTCGTTTGATAAAAGAACTAGTTTGACTACTGGTCTACTTATTATACCGCGCTGTGTTTGAACATCAACGATTCGCACTTTGTCATCTGACCCGGGATAAATCTTTACTATCCTGCTTAATCTCCACTCGTTTGGAGGTATGTTTTCTTCGCGAATAATTACTAAGTCGTTGACACTTAGGTTTCTCTGCGGATATTTCCACTTATGCCGTTTTTGTAATTCTGATAAATATTCAGATTTCCATCTTTGGCAGAACATCTGGTTCATGGCTTTTAACTTTTGCCATCGATTGACCAACGATATGGGGTTTTCATTGATTTCCGGTTCCGCTTTCGCCAGAAGAGGAGCACCAACCACAAAGTGTCCTGGAGTAAGCGGTGTGAAGTCGCTAATGTTATCCGACATTGGACTTATGGGGCGAGAGTTTAAACATGCTTCTATTCTGGCTAGTAGAGTAGATAATTCTTCGAATGTGTATTTCATTGAAGCTGCAATTTTCCGGAAGTGGGTTTTGAAGCTTTTAACTCCTGCTTCCCACAAGCCTCCCATATGAGGAGCCCCTGCAGGAATGAAATGCCAATTTATTTCCGAAAAATTACCGCTGTTGGCATGGCTTCGGGCCATGACTTTAGAAATGCCTTAAAATCTCTTTTGATTTCTCGTGAAGCTCCTACGAAGTTTGTGCCGTTATCTGAATATATGTGATTTGGACAACTTCGGTGAGAAATAAATCTTGACAGGGTTGCCATAAATGAGACGGTTGAAAGATCGCTTGTGGCTTCAAGATGTATGGCCTTTGTAGAAAAACATACAAATACACATACATAGCCCTTTGTAATCAAACACGCTCGACCTGTGAAGTTTTTCACGCCAAATGGGCCGGTGAAATCGACACCCGTGGTTTCAAAGGGTCTCGTTATTTGCGTTCTTGATGCTGGAAGAGCAGCCATTAGTTGGGATTGCTCCCGTTTTTTATACACAACGCAAGTTTTGCAATTGTGTATAGTGGATCTAATGAGATTCTTAGCTTTCACAATCCAAAATCGCATGCGTAAAAGACGCAGGACTAGCTGGTTGCCGCCGTGAAGTGAGACCAAGTGAATAAATTTTACCATTAGTTTGGAAAAATGGCAG
The DNA here is from genome assembly GCF_001687245.7 of Rhagoletis zephyria. Taxonomy (NCBI): domain Eukaryota; kingdom Metazoa; phylum Arthropoda; class Insecta; order Diptera; family Tephritidae; genus Rhagoletis; species Rhagoletis zephyria. Next base: position 12,493 of record NW_016157365.1, on the reverse strand, counting down.
CCATATGGCAATATGATTGGGTGTCGTTCGTCGAAGCTCATTGAAGGAGCGTTATTTAAGCGGCCGCCGACTCTCAGAAGTCCGCCGTCGTCAATGAACGGGGTCAATGATAGAATCGTGGACTTTTTTCCCACAGGCTGTTTGTTTTTTAACTGCATATATTCAGAAGTATAATGGGCTTTTTGGGAGATTTGAATAAGCCTTGATTGGACGAATTTGGCTTCATTGGGAGTGATAACTGGGGAATTTGAGCGTTCCTTGTACGATGGATGAACCCGTTTAAAGAACCTAAAAATTCGAGCAATTACTCGAATGGCCCTTGAAAAGCTTGAAAAGCGTTCTAAAATATCTTCAAATGGAAGCACTGACGCTGTATGGACCCGAATAGCCTTTGCCTCGAGTGTGGTTTCAAAGTTTTCATTGCATTGGGGTTTTAACCAATTTGCTTGGCTGAGTTTAAGCCACTTGGGACCATGCCACCAAAGTTTATTTTCGTTTAACTCTTGAGGAAATAGACCACGACTAGCGAGNGTAGAGTAGATAATTCTTCGAATGTGTATTTCATTGAAGCTGCAATTTTCCGGAAGTGGGTTTTGAAGCTTTTAACTCCTGCTTCCCACAAGCCTCCCATATGAGGAGCCCCTGCAGGAATGAAATGCCAATTTATTTCCGAAAAATTACCGCTGTTGGCATGGCTTCGGGCCATGACTTTAGAAATGCCTTAAAATCTCTTTTGATTTCTCGTGAAGCTCCTACGAAGTTTGTGCCGTTATCTGAATATATGTGATTTGGACAACTTCGGTGAGAAATAAATCTTGACAGGGTTGCCATAAATGAGACGGTTGAAAGATCGCTTGTGGCTTCAAGATGTATGGCCTTTGTAGAAAAACATACAAATACACATACATAGCCCTTTGTAATCAAACACGCTCGACCTGTGAAGTTTTTCACGTCAAATGGGCCGGTGAAATCGACACCCGTGGTTTCAAAGGGTCTCGTTATTTGCGTTCTTGATGCTGGAAGAGCAGCCATTAGTTGGGATTGCTCCCGTTTTTTATACACAACGCAAGTTTTGCAATTGTGTATAGTGGATCTAATGAGATTCTTAGCTTTCACAATCCAAAATCGCATGCGTAAAAGACGCAGGACTAGCTGGTTGCCGCCGTGAAGTGAGACCAAGTGAATAAATTTTACCATTAGTTTGGAAAAATGGCAGCCATATGGCAATATGATTGGGTGTCGTTCGTCGAAGCTCATTGAAGGAGCGTTATTTAAGCGGCCGCCGACTCTCAGAAGTCCGCCGTCGTCAATGAACGGGGTCAATGATAGAATCGTGGACTTTTTTCCCACAGGCTGTTTGTTTTTTAACTGCATATATTCAGAAGTATAATGGGCTTTTTGGGAGATTTGAATAAGCCTTGATTGGACGAATTTGGCTTCATTGGGAGTGATAACTGGGGAATTTGAGCGTTCCTTGTACGATGGATGAACCCGTTTAAAGAACCTAAAAATTCGAGCAATTACTCGAATGGCCCTTGAAAAGCTTGAAAAGCGTTCTAAAATATCTTCAAATGGAAGCACTGACGCTGTATGGACCCGAATAGCTTTTGCCTCGAGTGTGGTTTCAAAGTTTTCATTGCATTGGGGTTTTAACCAATTTGCTTGGCTGAGTTTAAGCCACTTGGGACCATGCCACCAAAGTTTATTTTCGTTTAACTCTTGAGGAAATAGACCACGACTAGCGAGATCTGCGGGGTTCTCTTGCCAGTTAACATGATTCCAGTTTTCTATTCTTGTACTTTCTGCGATTTTGGAAACTCTGTTGGCTACAAATGTAGACCACGAGCATGGTGGCTTGCTTAACCAAGCGAGAACGATTGTAGAATCCGTCCAGAAGTATAACCCTTGGTAATCTATACCCATTTGGGACAGAAGAAAATCCACCATATGAGATAGAAGAACTGCTCCACGTAATTCAAATCTCGGTATAGAGATGGTTTTTACAGGAGCCACCTTTGTTTTAGCTAGAAGCAAATGTGTTTGAACATTTAAACTCGCATCCTGAACACGAATATAAATAGCAGCTCCATACGCCTTTTCTGATGCGTCGCAAAACCCGTGAAACTGTATGTGACAGTTTGGCCTATAACTCACCCATCTGGGGATTCTTATAGAATTAATATGAGAGTAGTTATCCAAAAACGTCTTCCATTGATGGAGAGTTTTTTGATTCAACTGTTCATCCCATTTTGTTTTTTCTAGCCAAATTTGCTGCATCAGAATTTTTGCTACCACAGTAATTAGACTTAACCAGCCTGCGGGATCGAATAATTTGGCAATTGTGGACAAAACTTCTCGTTTTGTAAACGAGTCTTTGTTATCCAAAGATTTTGCCAAGAAATAAAACTGATCCGTTTTTGAGTTCCATCGGATGCCTAATGTCTTAGCCTCGCTGGTATTATGTATTTCAAGAAAGTCAGTAGCTAGTAGGTGATTTCTTTGCAGGCCTAAGAGAATTTGTTTGCTGTTTGAAGTCCACTTTCTTAGTGGAAAACCTGCCGAGTTTAAGGCCTCAATAAGTTGATCTCGTGCTTTAACTGCCTCAGGTATGTCATGTGCGCCAGCTAGAACATCATCCACATATGTACTAGAGTTAAGGATTTCTGATGCTAGGGAATATTTCAACTTCGTGTCCTTGGCCAGCTGCAACAAAGTGCGAATTGCCAAATATGGTGCGCAATTGAGACCGAAGGTTACCCTGTCTAACTGAAAGTGCTTGATCTCCCCTTCTAAAGAATCTCTAAAGAGGATTCTTTGATATGTGGTGTGCTTGGGGTTCACGACTATTTGTCGGTACATTTTCTCGATGTCCGCATTGAATACATATCTAAGTAATCTCCACCTTACAATTAAAATTGTCAAATCGGTTTGGAGAGGAGGACCTGTGTATAAAATATCATTTAGGCTGACTCCATTCGAAGTGGGACAAGACCCGTTAAATACCACTCGCAGTTTCGAAGTGGTGCTCTCCGGTTTATGAACAGCGTGGTGTGGAAGATAGTAATTATTAGAAGGATCTTCGAATTTTTCATATCGAACTTCGTGCATATGACCTAAATCCAAATATTCTTGAAGAACCTTGCTGTATTCCTCCTTTATTAAGGGTTTTTTGCTTAGAGAGGTTTCACTTCTTAGAAATTACCTCATCGCGATATGACGAGAAGCGCCTATATGTGCCCTTGGAGGTGAAAGTTTGAAAGGGAGCGAAACTACATACCGACCTTCATCATTGCGGAAGGTGGTATATGTATAGAACCGCTCGCACTGCTCTTCTTCGACCGTAAGAAGCTTAGTCTTTGGTACTTCTTCTAACTCCCAAAATTTGGTGAGTTGTTGATCTAGTGAGACCTCATTAAAATATGTTGAGTAAGTGGTGTTTAAGTTCTTAGGATCCATCCGAACACCGTGCGTTGAGCCATGAGAGAGCCGAGGATATTCTTCTTTATCCCATTTAAAATAACCTTTGGATAAAGCTCTCCACCAATTAATAAGTCAATATGTTGACTCTTAAAGAAGTTGTTGTCTGCCAGTGGGATGTCAGGAAGCGTTTTTAAAATAGCATCACTGATTGAATGTGATGGCAGTAGACCTGTCAGCTTTGGAAGTACCAAAGCATCCCCCTTTATTCGGAAACCCTTGTTACGAGGGGAGCCAATGCTGAAGGTACAAACTTGCTGTACCCTTCCAGAGATGGCTTCGTTTAGCCCGGATACCTGTGCGCGTATACCTTTGCTAGGCAGATTGAGGCGCTTTTGTAGGCTTTCAGAGATAAAAGTCCCCTCAGATCCTGAATCTAATAAGGCTCTGACAGTGCATATGTTATTTCTGTGACAAATGGTCACCATGGCAGTCCCTAGGAGCATACATCGCTTATTGTCAACAGGGCAATTGGAAGTATTTGCTTTTGCGGATGCCGTATGGGACTTAGTCGACGTCTGTTCTGTATTTGAGGAAGACGGTTCTTCAATTTGCTCTCTATGAAGCATAGTATGATGCCTTTTTTTTGCATTTGGCACACGTGAAACTACTCTTGCAGTCATTTATTTCATGTGCATCTGACAAGCATTGGTGTTTTCTCACGGCATTAAGTCTTGCATTGGGACTCATCTCTAAAAACCTTTGACAAGTTTTTAGGATATGAGCTTTGCGAAGAAAAGATTTTGCATCTGATATTATGCGTCTTAACGAGATGGGTATTTACTTTCTTTGTTCGCATTTGATTATATTGCTTGAAGTTGTTTGACCGATTACTATTAGCTGATATGCTGGCTTTGGGATGGACGTTAGAGTTTCCCTTGAGATCGGACCCTGTTTCAAGCGCTTGAAACCTATTGGTTAGAAATATGTCTAAGTCCACCCATTTTGGTATCTCTGTTTTTGTTTCCAGGGTTTGTTCCCATAGGGCAAGAGTATTTTCGGGGAGCCTAGTTGAACACAAATATGTGAAAACCGCATCCCAACATTCAATGTTTGTGCCCTGCAGTTTTAGCGCCGAAATGCAGCTATTAATTTCGCGCTGCAATTTTTTCAGCGTTGCTCCTGACTCTGAGGAGATATGTGGCAAAATGAACGATATTTTCAATTGAGAGTTTATAAGAACTCGTTTATTTCCATACCTCGCAGTTGAATTCGCCCATGCTAACGCAAACCCATCATTAGTGAGGGGAGCTTTCTGTACTATTTCCCTCGCCTCACCTTGAGTTTTTTGATTAAGATGGACAAGTTTTTCCACCGGAGATAATCTAGCGTTGCTCCGATAAATGGCGGTAAACATGTCCCTAAAGGAGGGCCACTGTAGATAATCACCATGAAATATTTCGGTATCGCATGGAGGTAGGTGGATACTAGGCAGCACTGGCATCTCAACCATCCGTTCAGGTTGAAAAATTGTCGAGTTTGTACTTTGATTAAAGGCTGTGAGATTATGTATGTGTTCACCCATTAAAGCTCCGCAGCAAACATATGCTTGGTAGCAGTTGGAATATTTGAGCTTGATGGATTCTACAGTAGGCTCGTGATCTGTATCCGTTGTATTAAAATTCGACAAACAACTTTTGTATTCAACCTTAACTTCTGCCCAGACCGATTTTAACTCCTTTTGTTGAATTTCGAGGNCAACTTTTGTATTCAGCCTTAACTTCTGCCCAGACCGATTTTAACTCCTTTTGTTGAATTTCGAGGTTAAAAGTTTATTATTATTATTATTATTAAAAGTGTTTTGATTTGTGATTGTGGGCGTAATACCTGCTTCGAATTCCAAAAGAGCATCTGCCGCTTGAAAGAATTGATTTAATGATGCCATTGTATTTTCAGAAGATTTGAAAATATTGTTAAATGACAACAATTATTTGAAACAACTTAAAGAAGGGACGATAAAGATATTTGATTGATAAATCGACTAGCGATTGATTATATCTTTATAGTGTTTGAAATACTTGGGTAAGCGATCGAATCCTACAGCAGGATTTAAAAACTCTTATAAAATCCAAAAATGTTTGAATAAAGTTGTTATAGTTTCGACAGTTGCTTGATATTAGATAAAATTTAAAAAATAAAAAAAAATACGAAAATATAATTCAGTGACAAGTGAGATCCACAACTAATTTTGTGTTGGGAATATTTAGCGAAATATTCGTGAAAGGATTAGCAATGAATCGATAATTCACAAAATAAAAGTACCCGAACGTCTAGTAGGAATTGATTTCGAAAGTCCGAACGAAATTTATATATACATCGATAAATGATCGATGGACAAAGGCTTTGTAAATAAATATTTAATGAAATAATTATTGAACGTTCAGTAATGATCGAGACTTTAAAAAAGTGCAGCGTTAGAACGTTAAAATGGAAGAGAAACACCGAATTTCTTTATAAATTCTGAGCACCGGACAAACAAATATTATTTAAATTATCTATTAAATTTTTTGTGTTATTGGACGGTTAAAATTGCTTTAGTTGTAACGCGAATCAGATGAGCATTAATTAAAAAAAAACTTAAACGAACTCCAATTTACGTTTAACTGCTTGCATTGAAACCGCACAGTATTTACCACACAGAAAAGGTGTCAGAAAAAAATCTTTATTTCATTAGCGCTTTCTATTGTAATTATCGCAACAACATACACGCACTTGCTATAAACAGTCACAACTTTAAGGGTTGGCTGTAAAGAATACACCAAAACTGCAATCGATTCACTGTAGATATTTATTATTTAACTAATTATTATATGTACAATTCAAATTAAAAGCAAATAATTTATTTATAAACACCAATTACAAATTTTTATTTAAATTTTTTGGCCGATGTTGTTTGGTTGCTGGGTAGACACCCTTTCGAATGCGTATGCGCTGTTGTTGTTGTTGTTCAGCTTAACTCCCACACTGCTGCTCTGATACTCTGTGTTTTCCTTTATGTGTTTGATGTATATATATATATTTTTTTTATTTTTATTTTTTCAATTCACACACGCGTTACAGCATATAAATACGGAAGTATTTTAGGTGTTCGCTAATCGTAGCGATAATATGTAATTTATATGTACGTACATATAAATATGCTTTATTAGTGGCAAACAAACAAAGTTGCGAATTTAGCACAAAGAAGGACGCGTGAGAAACTCTAGAATTTTCAACGAGTTAAGAGTGTTCGGATCTGTACTTTCCGGTGTTCGCGTTAAGAAAAAACAAATTCTCTCGCTTTTCTCTTCCTTTTAATAAATAGTTACCGCTTTTAAATTAGTTCCGTTTAAGCTTTATCTCTTTTATTTTGTATATACATAAGTATGTATGTACATATGTATATTCTACTCCAACACTCTAAAGGCGAGTGTTGCTTGAAACTTCGCGAATTATATATGTTAAGAATAATCGACGTGAAAGCGAGAGTTAAACTATTTTATGTACATGTACATAAATAGGTGGTAAATAATAATTTTATGTACAATATGTGTACATATGTACGTATATCGGTAATGTATGTAATGGTATGGTAAGAAGCAGTATTTATTTAAAATTTTAACCAAGTATATATAGGTATTGTACTTATCGAAGTACACTAACAAAGAATTGTCTTTTGTGACCTTTAAATTTTTTTTTTTTTTTATGCAAAAGCGAGCTGCCAAAATAAGTTTCAACCCTCACTTTTGCTTAGATATTTTCTTACCGCTTTACCGTAGATGCAGAACCAATTGGTGGAAATGCACCCTTTAAAATTTAAAATTGTACCTGTTTGTTTGCAGTTGATTGATGTACGGAATTTTAAATTTTCACCAACACTGCGTCGTTGTCTTAATTTCCCTTCTTCGAGAAAATCCGGTTTGAAGGACCAATGATAATTTCGAGATAGAGCTAGGGCTGATTTTCTGTGGAGCGGGAAATAAAAGAATACAACTGTGTTAGAAAATTGTTTATTTCTGAAATTTATGGAACTCAACTTACCACGTCTGTCTTCTATAGAGATCGCCAGAAAACTAAAAGCTGAAGCACAACACCGGCGAACGGCAAATTTTTCGTCGCGAATGTTCGCCGAAATAATTAAAACACACTGGTTTATATGAGAACGCGCACAACCAAAGCAAACGACGAAGTTTGCTCGACGACTATTCGCGACGATAGATTTATTTCTATCGCTGCGGTCAACGGCAACGACAAAAAAGGCCATGATGACCATACTTTAAAAGTTATCGTAATTTTTGTTTAAAAGTAAAAAAATATACCTTATATTTTTATCTATCAGAGATTAATCTAGATAAACTTACGTTTTATCTAGTAAACTTACGTTTTATAGTAGTTATATTTAAAGACTATTTCTATATTTTAAACTTCTTCTTGCTGGTATTTTCCCTCTTCGTTGTAAAAGCTTCCTTCTTGAAACATGGTCACCTTATCAGCTGACAGCATTCGAATCGGAGCGGAGCTTTTTGACGAACGCGGTAAGTTAGGGTTGCCATTTGGCGAAAAAAAGGCATTTAGTGAAAGCAAAACTGTTGATGTTATATATACTGACTTCAGTAAAGCATTTGACAAAGTGTGCCACTCGTTGCTCATCTATAAAATTGATCTTCTTGGTCTTCCACCTAATTCTACGTTGGATCTCTTCATACCTCCATGATAGATCACAAGGGGTAATGTTTAAAAATACTATCTTTGACGACATTGATGTTACTTCAGGAGTCCCTAGGCCCGATTCTGTTCTTGCTTTTTATAAACGATATTTCTACAGATATACAATTTGCCAAAATTTTAATGTATGCAGATGATGTAAAGCTTTATAAATCGTACGTTTCAATTAAATAAATGTCTTTGCTACAATCAGACTTAAACAGTATGCCTTACTGGTGTCAAGTAAATTTTATGCCTCTAAATCTTAAGAAATATAAAGTAATGTGCTTCTCGCGAAGAGCTGTTCATCCCGCTTCTTATACAATAGGTAACTATAACCTGGAACAGGTATACAATTTTGTGGACCTTGATATCGCAATGGATCCTTAGCTTAATTTTAATCTTCATATTAATGTGGCAGTCAACAAGGCTAAAGGTGTACTTGCATTTGTGAAACGATGGTCAAAAGAATTTTGTGACCCTTATATCACTAAAACCCTGTTTACAACATTAGTTAGGCCAATTCTGGAATACGGTTCGGTGGTTTGGAATCCAAGGTATCAAATTTACTCAGACAAGATAGAATCAATTCAAAAACAATTCCTACTTTTTGCTTTAAGAAATTTCCGTTGGGATTCTCAATATAACCTTCCACCTTATACGAGCCGATTAAAACTTATTAATCTTCCTACACTTTCCAGCCGCAGGCAAATGCTTGGTACAATTTTTATAGTTAAATTACTAACAGGCTCAATTTCAAATCGGCTTCTTCTGGGCGAAGTTAGCCTTAATGTTCCCTCCCGGGTATCAAGACACTTTTGTCCCATATTTCTGAAAGCTTGTAAAACTAATTTTGAATGGCACGACCCACTCCGTTGCTTATGCCAGGATTTTAATTCTCATTCCAGCACGTTTGATACATCAGAGCCGCTTCTCAGCATTAAGAAATCGATACTGTCCTCCATTGTGTACAAATACAAGTGAGATATCTTAGCAATAGACGTCATCCTGGGCCACAGCTGCGATTATCTGTTTTTTAGAGTTGCTTATTTTGGTCAAAACTGTGCCTTTTTGACCTGAGTTGCATTAAATAGTCTCATAAAACGTAGTACTATTTGTTGTTCAAATGGTAACATATATGCCCAAAAATTTTGAAAATATTAGATGATTGTTTTTTAAAAATGCTATTTATAAAATTTCCTTTTGATTTCGACTTTAGAAATATTCATATTATAAAAGTTTTTCACATATGTTTTAAGATTTTAAAGTTTTTAAAAAGTACGGTAGAATGCAACAATGTGCTTGAATTTGTTTGCATCTTCGCCAGCTTATTCGTTTGCAGACTCGAAAAATAGCGAACGGCTATCAAAATACTGATTCAAAATATACACCTTTCACTGCACACAAATTGGGTGTACGCAGCAAAATTCAGCCCTAATGGCCAGTTAAGTGCATCGTGCGGCGACAAAGTTAAGAATTTGCGATACATCTACAGGCGAATGTATGCGAACGTTCACCCGGGGAAGAGGTATGGGACGACAGCTGGCATGGCATCCAGGCGGTAATCTGGTGGCTTTAGCATTAAGTTGTAACCGCGTTAAGATATTTGACATAGCCGAAGGCGAGCTAATACAGTTGTATCAAGTGCATTCGTCGCCGGAGAATGATGTTGCATTTCACCCAGGTGGAAATTTCTTGGTGACTGGCGGCGATGACGATACAATAACATTGCTTGATTTATTAGAAGGTCGACCAATTTATACACGGTAGTAGTGCACTTTAGCGTTACCAGGTCAAAATGGACGGGAAAATTATACACTAACTGACCATACTGACAAAGTTTGCGCCGTCGCTTCCTCCACATGGTATACATTTTCCTTCCGCGGACGAGGATCGACAGGTAATTTCTGCTATATGTGTGAAAAAATTATATAATATACATTTTTTCCCTATATTCAACAGTTGGTCGTTTGGAAATCTAATTTGCATACATTTGATGCCAATAGCTTTCGCACCAAACAAGCCAGTTCTCAAAGAGTCCAAATTGATTTTAGTCATGCAACAGCTCCACATAACTCCGCCATAGACACACCAGTTGCTGGAGTACCAAAAAGCTGTGATGACAGTATTTTAATTGATCCACGACAATCGGTGGCATATGGAATGCGTGATGGAAATTTTCTGGTGCTTGATAGCCAATATACTACAAGAGTGAAACGCTATAAGTGAAACGCTGTGATAGTAATTTTTCTTAAATTTCCATCTTTTATTTGCATTGCATTTATTACATTGAGAAGCTAATAGAGGACAGAGCTGTTGGTTAGGAAGGTGTCGAGTTACTGCAGTACTGCAACTGGGAAAATCCACATTTCGCACGTGCCCCACACGTATGGAATAGTATCTTATGTCAAAAGGCTGGTTTTAGTATAATGCGGCATTCGTAGCATACCCTCACTGGCGCCGAGACGTTGAAGAAATTTTGGCAAATAAACGTGCAAGAAATAGTTCCGATACTGGCAAGTCCATATTCTTGTTAAGGGTCATCGAAAAAAACCTTGTGTTGTAAATAATAAAGGGAATGCCGGATTATACTAAAACCAGCTTCCCGACATAAACTACTATTCCATACGGACACAGAAATATAAATGTATCTAAAACTGAATAACTCAAATCAAATTGGACTGCATTTACATAATATACCTAATATTGGAATCTTTTTTGATCGTAAAAAATACAACTTGCAATCATTTAGATTATAGTTCTGAAAGAAATTGATTGCAATCGTAAATTGTGTAAAAATTGTTAATAGCAATCTGCCTTAAATTTATGTTCCCCATGTAACGGTTATAAAATACGTTAAATCCGCACTATCTGCATTAACAAAAAATATACATTGGAATATTTAAAATAAAACGATTCATATTTATTTTCTAATAAGAATTGTTTCTTAATTGAAAGTATTTAATACTAATATAATGTAGTGGTTAATGTTTAAAAATGAATTCGCAATATGTCCGCAGCTCAGGTTGATTTGAAGAAATCCGTTTAAATTTTTCGAATTACATCTACTTGAATATAGGATTGGCAGGGTTGCATACAAATGGTGGTTCCATAAACATTTAAAATATGTTAGTTCATTCAATATTTACATCTGGGCCAATAAATAATAACAAATATAGCCGAAAAAACCAAGTTTCGATTAAAACGAGTTTTTATAACCCCCCATAAAATTCCGATTAATTTTAAATACGAAAATAACGATATTTTTTCATGGAGAAGTAATATGTTTCATATACCTTGTTTATATCTACACAAGAACCGCATTAGCAAAAAACCGATTGGACTCAACATATATTTCTTTACAGCATTTATACCCCTGTCTTTATAGCGCACTCGATAAAGTCTTATTCAAAAGTAAACAAAATCTGCTATATTTAATCGACATTTTTTTAATAAATAGTTTGCGCGGTTGGCCGAAATGGAAAGAAACAATAATTGTAGTTTATTATAACAATAATTCGAATTTAAAACGGTCTGTATAAAGAAAACCAGCCTATTGTAACTTCAGTTCAAATGAGTGATGCGTTTGTACTTGTTTTCTAACTGATGTGAGAAACAAAAAACCGATTTGAAAACAAATAGAAGTCAACACACTTTTCAATTTCAACGCGTTTTGAAATTTAGTTTGTGCATCCGTTTTGAATCACAGCGAACTGGGTTAAAGCGCCTTATGTGTCGGGATAAACAAGGTAATAGAGCCTTTTGATTCTTAACAACATACATTAGTCATTTTATTTAATTGTTGAAATGGTAACAATTACTATGCGCAAAAAGTAACTATAGATTAAATTTTTGTTTTATAAAAATACATTTACTACATACATAGACAGTGGAACTATTTTCATTTTAAAAATGTATCACATATTTTTGAAGATTTTCAAAGCTTTCAAAAAATACTGCAGAACATAACAATGAGCCTTAGGAATAATAAATAAACAGTTGCCTTCATGATACAAAAAAGAAGGTAGTTTCAATAAACAACTTTTGACGGATAATACAATTTTTTGAAGTTTCATAAATTGTCAGTATTATCAACGGCCTTGCCACTTTGATAATATTAAAACAATACATCGGAGTATTTTCTTTCCCATATTTTTACCAATGTGAGAATATTTCAAATCAAAACTCACAGCCAGTACTTGATATTTTTTTACTTACGTGGTTTGCCCCTCTTTTATTAAAAATATATAAAATGTAAACTGTTACATTGTAATTATTCTTNGCCAGTACTTGATATTTTTTTACTTACGTGGTTTGCCCCTCTTTTATTAAA